>NC_050446.1:21153579-21426079 GCF_903995425.1 Onychomys torridus
AAGATACACTGGCATTAGAAGAGTAAAATACAAATATTATGAGAAATATTTTGAACTAAAAGCCTAGGGAAGGATTTCTTTCTCAAAGGACTTTAAAGTATGATTTAAAATGAAGCAGTTCAGATGAAATATGAAAGGCATTATAAAAGGTAGGGGAAAGTCTATCAAAACAAATGAAGAAAGGCAAATATGGTGTAGTGGTACTTCACTTAAGAGAGCTTCCATCAAGACAGCCTGACACAGGAAACAATCTGTCCTACACTGAAATTCGCAGAGATTCTTTTGTGTAGAAAAGGGGATGAGTTCAGGAGGCAAAGAATGAGAAACACTTATAGCTTAAATGTCTTCAAAAATGTGTTTCTTGATCATAGATAGCCTACTGGCATATGCATGCAGTAGCTGTCTCAATGCCACAGAATTGCCATCTGAGGGAAAAAAAAAAACCACACCTTAAAAATAAAATTAAGATTTCTCCCCATCTCTTGAATGTGCTTTTGGTGTGGGATTTAAACTTATGAACTTCTCTCAGAGGTAGAGAGCCATACTTGATATTGAGTTTGAGATCCAGCATGTGCTTGAGCCATACTATAATCATTTAATTTTTAAAATAACAGTGCTAAAATAGCTTTCACACAAGCATGGGATAATAGATAGTAATACAGATTAGAAAAAGACTGCAATGCCACTCTTCAGGGTGCAAAGCAGATGCCGCTACATCTCTGTATGTGCATCTAATGCTTATACATTTTAAATGTAAATTGTTTCCTTTTAAGAAAAAATATTATATTGAATATGGATGCAAAGGGTTTATGCATTTGTGTTTCATTTTCTTGTGCTGTAAAACTCATTTTCTATCAGTAATGGGAGTTTTAGAAAATATTACAGCGTTTGTGACAAATCTGGCTTTTAAAGAAGCAGATTTACATAAACTAAAGCAGGGATTTCTCTCTATCTCTATGCAGCTTTGTTCTTTGTGACATTTTGTGCAGGCTTATTATGATTTTATCTATAGATGCATTTAAATGTGCTTTGAATGCAGGGGAAAAATAAAAATTTGAAAGTGAACAAAGTGAGTTTCTAAGACAAAAAATCTTAAATTGTATGTTTTAAATGTTAGATAAAGTTATCTGGTAAGTCAGGCTATAAAGCAAGTGTATGAATCATTTTAGGTTGTGAACTAGTCATGAGTTTTCTATAGCTTTCTCTATAATCATCACAATCCCTGAAGTGTGGATATCATAATTACAGAATGTTCAAGAGACTGCCCTTGAAATAGGCAACATGACCATAGCTTAGATGTCTATACATGAGCATTTACATTAGCAATTTTTCAACCAAAGAAATCCAAGCCTGGCATGTTGGGTAGCACTTCAGGACACATCTGTTGTAGTTAATATATAATTGTGGTTTATGTAAGGTATATTATGCATATATAACTTCGGGTATATACATATATGTGTGTATATATATATATATATATATATATATATATATATATATAAAATATATATGAAACTTAATGTTATACACACAAAAATATATAGAGTGAGAGACAGAGAGTAATGAAGGAAGAGGGATGAGGGGATGAGTGAGGGAAAAAGAGAGAAAGAGACTTTGGATTTTCTAATTGTTTATGGGTGTGTATATGTGCTTGCTTGTCTATATGATTATCATGTGTGTATGAGCACGTGGTGTCCAGAAGAGGGCATCAGATTCCCTGGAACTGGAATTGCAGGCAGTTGTGAGCTGCCATGTGGATGCTAAGAACTGAATCTGGAGACCAGGCCTGGCCTGTGGGACCTTCCCAGCAAGCAAGAAGAAAGCCAGCCCAGTTCCTTGGGTCAGGCATATGGGCCCCCTCATTTTAAAGAAATAAGGGTCAGAGAAGTGGGTGTGTTAGAGAATCAGAATTGTTCATACACCATGGAAAAACACATAAAGGAAGGTCGATGAAGAGGTTTGGGTAGACCTTGGAGGCCAGCTTGCTATCTGGGTCTATGACTGAGGAGGGAGGTCTGCTTACCACCCAGGACCATTGTGATGTCAGGATCAGGCTGCAACCAAGGGCCATGTGTGGGTCTCAGATCCTACAGTATTCTACAGGGTCTGTGTTGATATCCATGGCTCCTATTGCCATTGAGTGTTATGCTAACTTCAGTGGGCTGGGCCGCCTCCTGGGTCCAAGTTTGGGTCTAGGAGCCATGCTGCCACTGGGGCCATACTGATCTGGGCTGCCTTTGCTGTCACCTACAGCCATGGTAACAACCAGGCTTAGGCTGCTGCTGAGGGCCATATCTGTGCCCATGGTCCTACCAAAGCTGAGGTCTATGTTGATGCCCATGTCCCCATAGTGCCAACAAAGGCCACATGAAGCCTCAGGTCTGGGCTTATTGGTGTCCAGGGGTCATGCTGCTATCAGAGCCACCCTGATTTGAGTGACCAGAGCTACCACTTGTAGCAAGGATGTCAATCAAGCCAAGCTGCTGTATGAGGCCATATCTGAGTCCATGGCCCTACTGCAGCTGGGATCTCTGCTGAACTCTGTGGCACAGGTTGTCACTAGGGCCCACACAGAGGCCCAGGACCTGGGCCAGAGCCTACAGCTTGGATGGAGTCATGGAGAGCACGCCTCAGCAGGGTCCATACAGATATGGGTGGCCTGTGCTACTACCTGGGTCCAGGCTGCCACCAAGAGCCATGTCTTGGTCCCTGGCCCTGTAGCAGCCAGGGTCTGAATTGACATACGTGGCCCTGATTATGGCTGAGCGCCATGAAGAAGCCTGGGGTCCAACCAGCCACTTGAGTCCGGATTGTTGTCCGAAGATCAGGATTCATTCATGTTTGAATGGCCTGAGCCTCTGCTCAATGACATGGCTAGTCTGGGCCTGAGCTGTGGCTGAGGGCCATGCCAGGGTCCATGGTCCTACTGTGCTGATGTCTGATGCTCCTGTTGCCATTGAAGGCCATGCAGAGACCCAAGATCATGGGCCAAGTTATTAGTGCCTCGGGACCGTGCCTCCATTAGGGGCAGTTGCAACATCCAGACCGAGCTGCTATTAAGGACCATATTGTGGTCCAGGGTCCTACCTCGGCTGGTTGTCTGAACTGAGGTCTGGATCATGCATTGCCACTAATAGTCATTCATGCAGAGGCCCAGGGTTGGGCCTGCTACCTAATGTCTTGGTGATTTCTGGCGACCACATAGCTACCAGAACCATTGCCACCTGGGTGGCCATCCCCTCCACCCAGATCCAGGATGTTGTCCAGCCTAAGATGCTGCCAAGGGCCATGTCTGAGTCCATGGTCCAGCCGCAGCTGGGATCTATGTTGGTGTCTGTAGCCAATGTCACCTCAGAAGGCCTTAGGAATCATGTGAGATGAAATCAGAGGGCTATACTGAGGCCCTCTACTGCCTGGGAAACCTGGCCTAGCCTCTTGTGGACCACTAAAGCATCAGAGCTGCCCCTGCACTCCAAAGAATGGGTCCCCACCCCTCAATACAAGCAAGAATGAACTGACCCTGAGGGCATGCATATAGAGGAGCTGATCCTGCCACCACAACTGAGGCAGTTGGCCCCAGTGGCTCTATCTAGCCTGCCTCGCTAACACCCAGATGGACAACTGGGCTTTGTGTGAACCCACCCTAGCATCTATCCCATCCAGGTCCTGCTGGAGCTCATGAAAGTACTGATCCTGTGGGGATACCTACATGATCTCTAAGACATAGGATACCCCAGAAGAGCTTTGGTGAGGATCCAGTGAGGATAGTGTACCAAAAACCAGAGGCCTTGAATCAAACCAATGACTCACTATGATGAAAGGTGCCAGTTGAGCTGATGGGACAAAAGGTAGACTATATGACACACCAAAGCCTCCAGTGCCATCAGGAAAGATGAAGAGGTGATGAAGAGTCAGGAAAGAAGGAGAAGCAGAGTTTTTTCTGTTTCTGGTGTGGGTTTTGTTCTGTTATGGTTTATTGGTTTTTGTTTGTTTTGTTTTGTTTTTGCTCTTTCTTTTCTTTGCTTGCTTGCTTACTTTGTTTTGCTTTCTTTCATGATGGTGGGATTGCAACAGGGATGACAGAGGGTTGGGGGGACCGGGAGGTAAACAAAATTGGGGTGCATGATGTGAAACCCCCCAAGATTCAATAAAGAAGTTTTAAAAAACTGAATCTATATCCTCTACAGGAGCAATAAGCAGTCTTAGCTACTAACACATTTCTCTCGACCTATATCTTGATTCCTAAATATTTTCACATCCTAAAAGCCTATGTGCCAGGTTGGGGATTTAGCTCAGTGGTAGAGCACTTGCCTAGCAAGCACAAGGCCCTGGGTTCGATCCTCAGCTCCAAAAAAAAGCCTATGTGCCAAGGCTAACTCCTCACCCTATGACATTACTAGGATATGAGAACATTGAAGAGATGGGCCTACTAAGAATGGGTAAAGGCATTGGAGGCCTGCCTTCAAAGGATCTCCAATTTCTTCTCCTTCCTCTCTGTTGGAGGAAGCTCACTTGGTGAGCATTGTGTTCTCCCATAGGACTCCCCATAGGCTTAAAAGCCATGATGTCAATGGGCCAGGCATTGAAAACCTTAAAAAAAAATCGAGAAAATAAACCTTTCTCTTTATACATGTATTTACCCCAGATATCTCATATAGTAACTGAAAGCTGATATTCTGTTGCAATAAAGCAAACAAGTAGATCAGGTTCCTCCCCTGTCAGTGACCATGAGCAGCAGGCGTCCTCTTTAAGCAGTAGGAGTAAATTATATTCTCACCATTTGAAGAAACAGACATTTTTGGGCTCTAGAGTCAATGTGTGGGATATGGAAGGTCTTATCTGGTCACCTTCAGCCTTTATTAGGAAAAGTAAAAGTCCTGAGAGAACAGGGTAAGAGAAGAATTGATTTTGACTGTGACATGGGAGGTTCCAGTCATAGTAGAACATCATAGTGCAGAAGTACAGCAGCGCCTTCCTGAGGGTTCAAAACAGAGACCAGAAGGGACAAGATATCACCAAGTATGCTTCGTCATATGCTATGGCCCTACTTTATTTCAATACATTTTAAAACCCCTAAATTTCAAAATGATGGGTTTTCCGAACCAAAGAGAATAAAGAGCGTCCTGATTTCTTTCTTGCTCCAGTTGTCAGAATTTTATTTTTTATGAGCATTATTGCTTTATAGACATTTCTAAATGCCTTTAATATACACTTCTGTGACTACTAAAGTGTGTGTCTTCCTCTAAAAAATACATTGACGATTCAGGTTTCTTCTTGTGGGGTGTATTTACTTTTTTTTCTTTTGTTACTCTTCCATTTTTTTACGTGTTATCTTTAGAAAAAGCCTCTCTTAAAGTTTAAGGTGTTGTTTCTAACCTCTCACCTGTATTAATTTAATCTAATGATTATAATGTACTTCCTGATTTTTAAAATAGAAATAATACTTGCATTGTTTACTTCCATTAAGTATTTAATTAGGCAATAAATATAAGATACTATACAACTTTTGACATGGAGTGGTTTCATTCATGCTTATCATTTATTAATCTGCTTTCAATGGTACTAATACATTTCTTGTACCTAAATATGTACGTGAATTTAGAAATTTTAATTTTAATCTATACTTAAATATACTTATGTCCATTTCCCCTCAGATTAAAGTCTTAGACTAGACACCTGCAATTTTGAGTGGGCGCTACAATGATAGATGGAGGGATACTTCTGGGAAACGAGAAGCCTTGTGCTCACATTAACATGCTATTCCTGTCAGTGTGGGATAGAGACCCTCTTTTACAGTTGACCTGCATTACTGAACTGTTCATCTGACCTGCTGGGGATGAACACATCTACAAACGGTACCTACTGAATCTATATTTTCAAAACAAAGTCACTTTCATCTTACCACTCTTGCACCTACTACTATATGATTTATCACGCAGCACATCAAAGTATGTTGAAGCAGGTATTACAAAAGGCAAAGTCTACTTTTTATCTGATTTCCTTTCTGAAGAAAAGCCAACCTACAAGAGAAGAGAAAGTCCTACAGATGGCATAAAACTGAATAAAGTCATTCATAAATTCATCAGGCAAATATTTTCCTTAAGATTTTACTATAGATGATAGACAATAGAGGTAAATGTGAAAAATGTGACCATTTAAAGAGGTGTTTTTTTTTTTTTAAGTACATGGCATCTTCTCTTAGCAGAAAGTTTTACTTTCAGTTACTAAATACATATGTGAACAATGAGAGTATTTCAGAAGTTACCAAGACTTGATCATTAAAGCAACTTGCTTAGGGTTTGTCAAATGTCCACTCCAGTGTCAATTCTCAAGATATGGAGTCAGATTTTTCACTAGCAAAGAGTCCTGGGAAGCATCTTATGTACATTTGTCTACTCAGGTTAATCTACTATTCATGCTGTACCGTACTGGATATACTCAACCCTAAGCTGGTAAAAACATTTCATCCCTTAAAATTAGTGTCTACATACACTGTTGGAAGTGTGATAGATGACATCCTGGCATGGCACAGAGCAAAACATGGTGACAGTTCAAGTAGCAGTGGCCATCATACAGAAGTAAGAAGAGAATAGCATAGAGCATAATCATCCTTTTCTGGAACATTCTCACCTCCTCAAAGAGTAATCATTACTTCTTGACAATGTCCTGGCAATGTATTCAAAACACTGTGATTGACTATTCTAATCATGTAGTCCAGGGTTCTAACAGATCAAAGGCAAATATAAAATCCTTTTCTGGAAAGCTTTAAGATTCACTCTGGACATTCACAATGTTAATCAATAATTTCAATTCATTAATCAAGTAGCTTACCACGTATAATGTACTTATGAGCTATGCATAATTAGGGCTTTCCAAGCTGGGCTTACCCTTTGATCTAATCAGATGAGTATTACAGGTATGCTCATATGGTTTGGGGGTTATTAAAAAAGTCATATTAAATAGCTCACTATTCTATAAGCGATATGTCAATAGGCTCAAGTTTCACAAACAGAATTAAAAAAAATGTTCCTTCCATTGCTTTGTGCTTTAATTATATTATAATCAAGTTACAGAGCACATGAGGTAGTAGAAACAGATACACTAGGCCTGTCTCATAAATCAAGAGTGAGACTCATTTAATAAGCAAAGACTGTTTAACTGTTAGGCTAAGAGGCAGAGTGGAAAAGAATAAGCTTTTAACAACACCTCTTTAGTTGAAAATACAAGCATAATCTTTTGTGCTCACATGAAACACAAAGGACTGGTTCTCAGTCTGTGTGAGTAAGTGTGCATGACTCCCTAGGGCAGTGAATGCTTATAATAGGAGCAACTTTGGTTGTGAAAGCATGAACTATGTATGATGATGATGAAGTGAAAAAGTAAAAGTAAAATACTTTCTTAGTGATTCTACAGCCTCAATTTAATCTTGGTAGACATTTTTATTGATGTTACAGTTTCCTCAAGACTGTGTTTTCTTGGTGGAGTTTCTTGTTTGTTTTAATCAAAATAAGATTATTTCAGTGATTTTTTTCTATGAATTATTTTTATACTGAAAATTTAAAAATAAATAAACTATTGAGACCAATGATTATATTTTCATATAATTTTCTATCTGAAGACTTATTTATTTGAATCCTTGGTTATTAACACCTTAAAATCAGCATTTAAAAAATGTATTCATTTTCAAGGAATAATTTTCTTCTTCATTATCTAATAATTTGTCTCCACAAAATTAATTTGTTTGTGGAGACCCATGTTCATTTTTCATACCAAGTCAAGATAATACACAGATACACAGCCTTCTGGTTCAGTAGTATTTTCTGTTTCTTTATTTGCTTGCTTGCTTGCTTGCTTGCTTACTTGCTTGCTTACTTGCTTGCTTGCTTGCTTGCTTGCTTGCTTACTTGCTTGCT
Source organism: Onychomys torridus (assembly GCF_903995425.1). Taxonomy (NCBI): domain Eukaryota; kingdom Metazoa; phylum Chordata; class Mammalia; order Rodentia; family Cricetidae; genus Onychomys; species Onychomys torridus. Next base: position 21,161,493 of record NC_050446.1, read on the forward strand.
TGCTTGCTTGCTTGCTTGCTTACTTACTTGTATGTTTGACAAGCTCTTGCTATGTTATCAGGTTACATTTGAATTCATGCTCTTAAGAGATCTTTTTGCTTCAGGTATCCCAGCATCTGGTACTATAGGTACATGACATCATGCCCAGCTTGTTTCTTTCCTATTTTATTACCATATGTTTTTGGTTTTACCTTGTGATATCCTAACATATTTGAATAATTGACACAATAGAATAAACCGTATGAATAAAGATAATTCAGAAACAATAAGTATAATTAAAAATTTTAACCCAAATCACAAAATATTTGATTAGCTTCTACTTAAAAGTCAGTAGAGAGAGACAAAATGTCCTGTGCAAGTAAAAATTATCTAGAAAAGATGATAATTGTCCTAGTCAGTTCTGGAAGATACAAAAAAATGGAGTTGATTATTTATAAATAATTAAAATTTGCTTCCCACAGTTCTTGTGCCTCAGTTATCTAAGAAAAAAGTTAGGAGAGATCCTGGAAGATTCTACATGAAGACAATGCCTTGTTTCTTCATTTTCTGAAGAGGAAGGGGAATGACGTATTCTCACATGGCAGAGAGGATTGAAGACAAAAGCTTCAAACTGTGTGAACTGACATCCTTTTAGGTTTATTCACAAAGTGAAAAGATGGTGAAGATCTCCAGGCATCAAGCATCAATCAACCCATGACTGACACATCTCCTAAACATCCCACCTCCTGATACCATCACCCGCCATTTCAATGCATGAATGCCAGAAGGCACCAGAATTCAAACAATTCAATTCTGCCTCTGAGCCCACAATTCACATATAAAATGCAATCACTCTATCACAATAATTTCAACCAGCATCAACTTGAAACCTGTGTCTTCAGCAAAAACTAAATCAGATGTGGGTGAAACTCAAGGTGTGAGTCATCATGGGGAAAACTTACTCTAGCTGTAATCCTGTAAACTCAAACAGATTAAGTACTTCCAAACATAGGATAAACATTTATACTCTTAAGAATGAGACACAGCCAAAAAGAAAAGGTGTGAAAAAGCTTCCCAAGTAAGAGCAAAGCCCATAGTCGCAAACAATAAATCTTAGCACAAGAAAAACTGAGAACATTTCCTCTAAAATATAGACTGAGATAAGGATAGCCATTTCCAACACCACAGTCATACAGATAAGCAAAACACCCACCCCCTGACAAACACATAATATTAGAAAAAAAGCCTAATGAAAGAGCTACTAATCAACAAATTGGCTAATGAAATCAGCAAATTGTTCTCAATGGATATACTCTATTATGCTCTATAATTGAATTTTTCTTCAATTGGAAGACTATAGATTCCTATTTACTCTTTTTCCTTCATTTTTTCTGCCAACATCCTATTTCCTATCTCTTTCTCTTCTACATGCTCTAAAATGTATACCCCTGGTGGGTTTTTTCTCTCTCTTTATTTTATCTATATTTTATTATCTCTTCTCCCTTAAGGTATCTCTACCCCCAGTGGCCCATTTCAAGTGCTCTGGCTTCCACATTTACTCCAGGTTAAACATTGGAAACAAAAGATTTTAAGTTGGTATCTATCTATGAAAGAGAGCAGGCAGCATTTGTATTTCTGTGTCAGGGTGACTTCACTCAGTATCATTTTTTTTTTTTTTTTGCAATTCCATCCATTGTGATGATTTGTTGTTATTTTGTTAGTTTCATAACTGATTTTTAACTGGGTTCATGTACCTTTTAGTTTGTTGTAAGTGATAGACATTAATCCTATGTTAGATGTATATCTGGCAAATATTTCTGGACTTAAAGCTTTAACTGGAATATGGGGACTGGGAGGAGATGAAGAAGTTAGATTGTGCATTGGCCAAAACTTAGGATATATAAACAAGTGTTTATGAAATCCAGCAGTTTGTAGGATAAATATATACATTTTATATATATATATATATATATATATATATATATATATATATATATATATCCAAGAAGATAATGAATGTTTTGATGAAGATCTCAGTGGTAACCATGAGCTACCTCCATATGAGTTATTGGCTATGAAACATCTAAAGCAAAACAGGCTGTTGCCATTGCCCTTGGTTGGCCATTATGACTAAATGGTAATATGAAGGGTGATCCCAATCAGTCTTAACAATAAAAACCCAGAGTCAGATATTGAGGGTGAAAGCTTAAAGATCAGAGAAGCAGAGCAGCAGCCACTAGAGACTTCTTACCTCTACAAAAATCTCAGAACAAATGGGCACATAGAACCTGTCTGTACAAATTGACAGAATGAATAGGGGAGATCCTGTCTCTACAAATCCTCAGACTGAATGGGCTCCAAGATCCGGTCTCCACCAGCCTTATATTCCTGTTTATGTTCCTGTTTCCACCTCCTAATTGTGCTGAGATTAAAGACATGAGCCTCCCAAGTGCTGGGATTAAAGGAGTGTATCACCACACCTGGCTTTGTTTCTCTTTTAGATTGGTTCAATCTCAAGCAGCCCAGGGTAACCTTGGACTGCTGATCTCCCGCCTCCATCTTCCCAAGTGCTGAAATTAAAGGTTTGTGCTACCACTGCCTGGCCTCTGTGGTTAATTAGTGGCTAGCTCCACCCTCTGATCTCCTGGCAAGCTTTTTTTTTTTTTTTTTGTCAGAACACACACAATATATCATCCAACAGTAACATCCTATTGCTGAAGATATCACTCATTTTGATTGCAAGACAGAGAAACCAACCTTAAACTGACCAGGAAACTCTCTCCCTGCTTGCTAGCTTACATGCTGCCAAAAGATGCTATACATTCTGCTGGAGGAGAAAACACTGAATGATATAATACTAACTTGATGGCAAAATGGGTCTAGTGGTACAATTGTGGCATGATATTTATGGACATAATCAACCACTTTCTGATTGAATATGAGGCCTACTCCATGGGGGTGATTTCATGCCTGCTATATAACCCTGGTGTAAAACCCATGACTGTGAAGATAATAGGCCCAAGGGGGAAACCTGCCACTGTTTTGTTAAATGACCATGCTGTCAAACTACCATCTGTATATTTATGTATATACTCACAAATTTTTGTTGCTCTCAACTTGGGTCTGAGAAGCTTCTTTTTTGTAGTGTATCAATGCAGAGACTCACATTTGTCAAAGTGCCAAGTATAAATAACAATGAGGGTTTTATTGTAGATGGATCACCTGTATCAATCTCCCATCATAGAAGGTCCAAAGAGCATCGTAGAAGAGGGGAAAGAAGGAATATAAGGGGCAGTGTGTAGGGAAGAGACATTGATGAAATGCTGACTTCTGGACGTGATGGCAATTGCAGCTGTGATGATCTGTACAGGTTTACTCCAGGCAAATTCCATCATAAATGGGAGGACTCCAGAAGGCTTCACCCATGGCAGCAGAGCAATTGGTGGTTGGTGGCTGCTGAGTGCATGTCATCTTGGGAAAAGTGCTATTGATAGTTTTCTCATATTCCCCTGGATGGACACATAACCACAAACATATGGGTGGCACTAATCCTGCTCAGGGAGTTATTAATAACAATAAAATGATGTTATGAAGTTGGGGAGGAAACAGAGTATGGGGAACTAGAAGGAATTTGAGGGAGGTGGTGGTGAATGCATTTGATCAAAATGTGTATAGCTGTGTGGAACTTTCAACGAATCAAAAATAAACAAGAAAGTCGAATGATCAGTAAGCATTTTAAAAGTTTTCAATACCCCTAGCCATCATGGAACTATAAATTAAAACTACTTTAAGACTCCATCTCATCCCAGTCAAAATAGCAATCATTAAGAAAACAGATAACAACAAACGTGGATAAAGATGAGGGGAAATGGTCCTTATTCACTGCTGCTGGAAGTGTGAAGAGCCACCATGTGTGAAGCACAGCCACTGTGAAAATCACAATGGACATTTCCCCAACACCTGAAAGTAGAGTTGTCATCTAACCCAGCTATGCCACTCCTGCACATGGACCTATAGGGCTCACTACTCTATTACAGAGACACTTGCACACCCATCTTTACTGCAACACTGTGCACAGTGTTGGATATGTAACTAGCTTAGATGTCTATTGAGAGTTAAATGGATGGTGAAAATGTGATTCATATATACAATAGAATTTTCCTGTAAAGAAAAATAAAGTTATGAAATGTACAGTAAAAGGAAGATCTGTATCTTACTTACATTAAGAGAGATGACCTAGACTAAGAAAGATAAAAATAATGTAATTTCTCTCATATGAGATCCTAATATTTAATCTTTCTCTTTCATATATATGTATATAAATGTATATATACACATACATACATACATATTTATATGACTTGTATTAGTCATTTGTTGCTGTGATAAAGCACCATGGACAAAATCAACTCATGGAAGAAAGGGTTTATTTGTGCTCTAGAGGGACATCCTATAACTGGAGTAGGGGATGTGACAGCAGGAGCTCAGCTCAAGAATTCCATATTCAACCTCAAATATGAGGCAGAAAGGACAAACTAGAAATGGAAGAAGGCTATAAACTCCCACACTGTGCCCCAGCCTCCAAAGAGGCTCCTCCTCCTGACAGTTCCGCCACCTCCACATCACCACCAATAACCAGAGACCAGCTGTTCAAATATGTAAACCTACTGGGGGACATTCCTCATTCAAATCACCACGTGACCTGAAGTCTGAAAGAGGACTAGAAGAAAGGAGTGCTAAGGAAGGTGAGGCAGGTGAAAAGGAAGGATAGTCAACTACAACAAATTTTGTTTGAGAATGTCATGATGAGAACTAATACATTGCATGCTAATTAAAACCAACCAATTAATTACAAAAAAACTTGGGGCTTAATAATTCTCTGAGTTTCTATGTCATATATACATACATATATATATATATATATATATACACACACACATACATACATACACAGGTATTGATAATGAACTAAATGGAAACTGACCCTGTGTTTTCTGGAGGCAAAGCAGAATCCCTCTTCTTTGGAGTTGGACCTCTACAGCTCTCCCAGAATGGCACTGCATACAGTGGCTAAGCAGTTAGGGATCCTGCTTGCTTGGGTTCTCTATACATTGCAGTTGTGGGAAGTCTCAGCAATGGCCTACCCATGTGACAGTTCTCTGTCTAGTTCCTAAAATACCTTGGAGCATCCTTTGAAATCAAGTGGAAATAGCATCTCCCAAGAGTCCATGCTTTTTTCATAAATGCTGAGTAAGCTTCTTATAGACATGACCCATATTTATGGCTTCAATATTCCAAATGGGTTGTTCTGGACAATGTAAGTCATAAGAATGACAATTAATAAGCATTGCATTCAAATACAGAATGTAAAGTTTTGAGCTATATAAAAAACCCCACACCCTCAAAACTTCCTTAAATCCCTTATTAAAACCATTCTATTCTCAAGGTCTTAGTTTTCTTGGCCTCCAGATGGTCTCCAACACGGCAATATGCCTTGGAGGTCATTCTTCCATTGTCTTGATAAATAGCTTCTGCTTTCCTTACAGCTACACTAATTTCTTTATCAAATATTCATTTGATGCCTTGTTCCTCCCTCACGAACGCTCCTCTTCATTATTTATTAGCTGACGAGCCTGAACATTTTCTAAATCTTATGGCTCTCCATCCCTTTTGACTATAAATTACATCTTTAGTTTATTTCTCTCCTCTCACACCTTCCAGTAAGTAGCCAAGGGAAGCCAGACAGAACCCTCAAAACATCCTAGAGATTTCTACTGCCAAAAACTCAAAAACTCAAATTTCATTGCTCATACATCTTTCTGTCCACACAGTTGTAGGACACAGGCAAAATACGGTCACTTCCTTTTTTTTTTTTTTTTTTTTTTTTTTTTTTTTTTTTGGCCAGTTTTTAACAAAAATTGCCTCTTGGCCAGTTCCTATTACTGTATTTTTATTTGTATATGAGATTCCATTTTTTTCCTTCATACACAATTTGCTACTGACATTGGTAATACATTCCATACCTCCAAAGAAAGGCTAACCCACAACACCAGTATGTGAGTGTGCTCCAGACAGTGTGAGCTTTTTAAAAAAAATTATTTATTTATTTATTTATTTTTCTATTATCAGCTTGATACAGTATAAATTCTTATCCTAATAGTGAAATCTTTTATTGAGGCTTGCCCAGTAATTGAGTAAAACCAAAACTTATTATAAGCCACAGTCATCCCAGGGTCTGTGGGTTGCAGTCTGATTGTTCTTTGCTTTATATCTAGAATCCACTTATGAGTGAGTACATACCATGTTTGTCCTTCTGGGTTTGGGTTACCTCACTCAGGATGATCTTTTCTAGTCCCATCCATTTGCCTGCAAATTTCATGCTATCATTGTTTTTCTCTGCTGAGTAGTAAGTACTCCATTGTGTATATAAAGCACATTTTCTTAATCCAGTCTTCAGTTGATGGACATCTAGGTTGGTTCCAGGTTCTGGCTATTACAAATAGTGCTGCTATGAACATACTTGAGCATGTATCTTTGTGGTATGATTGAGCATTCCTTGATATATGCCCAAGAGTGGTATGACTGGGTCTTGAGGTAAATCGATTCCCAATTTTCTGAGAGCCACCATACTGATTTCCACAGTAGTTACACAAGTTTGCATTCCCACCAACAGTGGAGATTCTAGAACTGCCTTCACTGTGTGTATTATTTCAATACTACAACTACAATTGCTCATGCAATAGTAGTCAGAGGGGGTAAATCTCTCCCCACAGTTTTTGTCTCTTTCTGAGTCCTTAACAGAGTAGCCCTGTATGGTCCTGCTTCCATCATTGCCTACGTCAAAGCCGATTACACATTTGGGGGAGGACATTTTAAAAAATATTCCCTTCAGCTTTTTAAATTAAAATATCCTTATATCACTTTCCCCTCCTTTACCCTCCCTCCAACTGTTCCCATATACCCTGCCCCTTGTTTTCTCTCAAATTCATGGCCTCAGTTTTCTTTCAAATACACAGAACCTATGTAGTCCACGTGTGTCAGACAATCCAGCCCAGTCTACCACAGAGAATACCTAATCTACCAGGAGTCTTTGCCATCTTTCTCACACCTCTGGGGTTGAGAATGGTAAGATGCCAACAGCATCAGTATGTGATAAGGGCTTGTCTACCACCCCTGGAAAGGAGGAGGAGACTGTTGTGCCCTCACAGGTCAGAGTGGACAAGGCGGCTGCTCCCTGAAACTCCCTTCATAAGGGCATTCACCTGAGTCATGACACAAAGCCCCTATGACCCACTCATGTTCTAAGGCACCTGACTTGGTGCCATCATCTTAAAATTTAAGTTTTAAGGTGAGAAATTTGGGTACATGCAAACAGTAGAAAGGACAATGAATACCAAGAACACTGCAAAATAGACTGTGATATGCAGAACAACACAAAAAATGCTCCAAAGACAGATCTGAAGGATGTGTTTCACATTGTTAGCTCCAGAAGAGGAGCATGGAGAGAGAATATAAGAGAAGAGGCAGAGCAGGGCTAGAATAAAGATTGGTCCAGGCTCTGCCCAGGCAAGGAAATAGTAAGGAGGATACAGAACCTGTCAACAGAGAAGGCAGTTTGAATTTGTGTAGGGCATCATTGCAGCATGGCCAGAAAGAGGGTACTATGAGTGAATCAGAGGAATTTGTGGTTAAAGGGGCCTGTAAAAGGTCTTATCTTGGCCTTCTCTTTAAGGGCAACAGAAACTATGAAACTTCTTTAAAAACCCAGAATTCCCTTTATTACAACAGTCAGGAGTGAAGCTACTCAGGAGGCTAAGGCAGGAAGGTGGCAAATTCAAGTTTATCCTGAATAATATAAGCAAGATCCTGTCTCTAAATACTATCAACAGTTCTGGAAATGTTCAGTGGTGAAGTTCCTTCCTAGCATGTTCAAAGCTTGGTCCTAAATAAGTGAAATGAGCCACAACTCTAATTTCAAGCACATAGTATAAGGAGAGTGGCTAACTAGCATTAAGACACAGATGGAGGGAACCTAGGGGTGGAGAGAGCACTGCTAATTGCAATGAGTGTCCCAAGGCAGATGATGTGGTCCTTGGCAACCCATTGAAGCCTATCTCACCAGGAGTTTCTAGGAAACTAAATAATCAGGGGAACAATCTGTCCTGTGACTGGGCAGATGGCTCAGCATATAAGCATTTTCTGTGCAAGCAAGAGTGCCCAAGCTCAGACCCAGAGCACATTTAAACGTTGTGTGGGTGTGGTGACCTGCTTGTAATTCCAGAGCAGGAAGATGGACAGAGGACCATTTGAGCTAGCTAGCTAGGGAGCCTACCAATCCTAACCAGAGAGCTCTAGGTTTACTTGAGGCCATAACTCAAGTAATGAGATGAAAGCATGATCTAGGAAGATTCAAAACATGAGTTGGGCCTCCACATACTCACATGTGTACATATACCTCCTCATACATGCATAGGCCCACTCATATACTTATATGCATGTGGACAAACCATACACCATGAGAGGAGAAAAAGGAAAAATAAACTCCAACTCCTCTCTGAACACTGAAAGAAGACGTAAGACTGGAGGAGAGAGTACATGGATCAAGCATTATCCTAAGAAAGTGTAGTCACCATGGCCATTGAGTAAAAGCCGCAGCAATTTGCTTTATCCACAGTGATCCAACCTAGCTAAATCATCTCCCAACAGAAAAACTGGGTCACCTGGTGCTAATCTTGAACCATATTGATTTTCTGCTTTAACAATAACAAAAAGGATTGGGCCATACAGGGAAGATAAATCCTTTCATGGCTCCTGGATACCTAACCTCTCTCAGAACAAAACCAGACAGTTAAATAAAACATTGTGAGGAGCAATATAAAAGAGGAGAGAAAAAAAAACACCTCTAACTATAGTGTAAGGGAAAACCTCAGAGTTAAAATTGAGACTGAAGTTGTTTTTTTTTTTTTTTTTTTTTTTTTTTTGGAAGAGTAACAAGAGAGAAAAGAATAGCAGAGACAGGAGGAAGTAACCACATGTAAGGGAAGGCAGAGAGGTGACAGAGTTTGAGAGTCAAATTCTCATAGAGGCTCTAATGGAGCTCTTCTCACCCACAGTGAAAAGGGACACAAGATGCGACGCAGAGCTCAGCACAGGTCAAATCATAAGAGCCCTGCATGTCATGTCAAGAACTGCATCTTTTTCAAACACCACTAAACAAAGCTCTTTTCCCCCAATGTATAATTCTACTTGTGTTTAAAAAAAGTTAATATATGGATCACAGAGACTTTATAATGTTAGATAAGTTACACATGCAGAGAAATATGCTAGGATATTGTCTAAAGAAAATGGAATTGGAGAAATAAATGCACAGCTCTTGGTCACAGCGAGTGGGTGGTTTGGATCTTAACCATGCCCCAAACAAGTGTGGAATATGGCATTGCCAGGAAAAGGTAGAAACTCTTGGGGATGGGGCAAAAATTGAGGGAATAGGTCATTGGGAGTGTGTGCTTCAGTGTCTATCAGGACCCTGGCCCATCATTTTTTCCTCTCCTACATCACCATGCATCCCATGATGCATTCTTTTGCCATGTGTTCCACCACGATGCTCAACCTTATCACAGGCCAAAAGCGATGTGACTAAGTTCTCATGCACTGACTGCATGAGACAAATAGATATTTCCTTTTGTGTTATTTATAATGTTATCTGCCAGCCAGGGAAAGTTACAAATACTCCTAAAAATATTTCCTGGTGACATTTTTGTTCTATATTAATGATATTTTATTCATTCAACATTTGAATGCCATACCTAGCTACTTATTAGTATGAGGGAAACGTTAACCAATGATTGCATCTCAGAGCAATGAATCCAAATGTCCATTCTTTCACGCAGGGGGGATATTAGAGATCTCATGTAAGGGGACTAGTTGCAAATAATTTGTTAGATAAACAAGGCAAATAAACACAGTTTGAAAGAAACAAAGCATAAGATATGTACATTGCTGTATTAGAAGCAAACCTATGAAAACAGGACAGGAAACGAGCTAGTTGCTGACTGCTCTATTTGTATGCCATAGCAAGTATCCAGATTCAAAAGTCACTTCCTATGCCATCCAGGCTGGGGATACCTGAGGACCTGCCTGCAATTTGAGCTCTTCCTTTGATCAATGAGGGAGGTGGTGGTGGATATACTTCATACATGCTCTCAGGTGTATGATAATGAATCAAAGATAGCACAATAAGTAGGTTTTAAAGAAGTACTCAAGATGCAGAGAAAAATGAGAGATGGAACCTAGGCAATGACTCACTGGTAAGGTGCTTTGCTAACACAACCAAGGCCATAGGTTTGATTCTCAACACCAGAAATCCCAAAAGGGAATTGTAGGCATTGAGATTATGTCTATACAAAGATTGGGAAAGAAATAAGTAGGTTTATAGAAGAAAATTGTATGACCAATTAGGTCATTAATGAATGGTGATTGAAAAGCTGACTGCTACATCTAACAGCCAAAGGAAATAATGGCACAAATCTGCATCATTTTTGAATACTGATATTTGAGAGCTATTTCTCCTGTGGCTTTCCAACTAAAAACTCATGCTTTGTAGTGGATATGGTGGCAAATGATTATAACTCCCTCATCTGAAAGTCTGAGGGAGGCAGATTACAATTTCGAGCCCAACTTGGGCAACATACCAAGATTGTCTCAAAAATTCAAAAATGGGAAGAAAAAGACCGACCAAGACAGTGACAGAGACAGAGATAAAGGAGCCATTCTGAATTGGAGTTCATAAAAAGTGAAGCCCATGTCTGTGCTGCCTTTACATATCCCAGTTTACATCATAAGATAAACTGAGTCCTCTAAGAGCCAAACTCACAGAACCAAAAACAATGCATTGTAAGTGTGCTTGCTACTATAGGTAAAATGAAATCTTCCTGGAGATGACCCAGATCTCTGAACTTCCCATTTTCAAGGTCTCTTCCCCTGCTTGTGGTCACCAAAATGTAAGAATAGAGAGGTTAAAATACACTTCTCCCTCTTATATGAGTTCCAGCATTCACAATGTTATTTCATTGTGAAGGCTGTCATTATCCAAAACTTTCTTTTCCTCCATTTGATAAAACTATTGAATGTCAATGCTATTCTGTTATACCTGACAAGAATCACATGGGCCCAGTCTCTTGACTTCAAATCTACATAGAAAACAGTCTACATCACAGGGTACTAACATGAAAGATCACCAACTCCATTGGTTTGAATGAAAAATGTCCCATATAGGCTTGTGTATTTGGACACTTGGTCTCTATTTGGTCACATTGTTTGGAAAGGTTATGGGACTTTTAGAAATACAACACCAGGCAAAGGATTTGCTGTATTGCCCTGCTCCCTGCTTACTTTCTCTCTTTGTCTGTCTGTCTGTCTGTCTGTCTCTCTGTCTCTGTCTCTCTCTCTCTCTCTCACTCATTCACTCTCTTGCTTGCACTCTCTCCTTACTATGTGTGCATGAAAATGTCACCCATCAAATTCCTACTCCTGCTGCTATGCTAAGATTCTTTGCCATTATGGAATCAAGTCCTCCTAAACCGTAAGTCACAGTAAAGTCTTTCTTCCTTACATTGCTTTTGGTATGCCCTTTTATCACAGCAACAGAAAAACAGACTTATCTATATCTTTTTTGTTATCTCCTTGCCCATCACTTTTTGTGCACATAAATTTGAGCATTGATTTCATTTTTAAATGACATAAAACTTTGATTCTACCTGATTGACCTCAATTTAGCTGGGCCAGTTTACAGAATGAATTGCTTGGGGGCTAAATTTGTGTTGTTAACTTAATCATTTTTCCCTTAAAATTCTCCAATTTGAAGAGATATGAATGTCTGAAAATTTCTTGAAATCTTTAAATCATTTGCTTTTACCTAAGGAGATGTACTAAAGTCAGACTGGATCATTTAGAGCCTGTTTTCTTAAAAATGTAGATATTTCAGGGAATAAGACATAATTTTGTTTGGACATTTGTACATTCAAATGTATATGCAGGTAATGAGGGAAGGAGGGAGAAACACTCAAGGGAAGGGAACAACCTGGGGCTTTAGAATCACGTGACAAACTTGTCCTTTCATTTATCTATTAATCTATTGAGAGAAATCAGTATGTTATAAATCAATGGAGAGAATATTTGACGCAGGCAGTCTCTGTATGTCCAATATCCAACAAGCTGCTAAAGTCGAAAATTGTAACAGCACCCCTGATACAGCCACTGGTATGTAATTTCAAGATAGTATGTATTTTCAAGATGTCCCTTTAAGATCTGGAAGATGAGTCCCAATAATCACGTGATTGCTACACATCAAAACTTTGATTGGTTGTACATCTCTGTGATAGCAGCCAGGACACACAAGTCTTTGTTATCAGTACTTCCACACATGAAATATCCCTCCATGACAGAAGCTGGCAACTCATTAATCTACAGGTATGCAAAAAAAATCTGTAAAAGGCAGTCATACAGGCTTGTGTCACATCCATCTAACAAAACATTAACAGTTGGATCCACATTGGAGCCTATGACTTCTGTAGCCATGGGCTTCTGTTTTGGATTGCAGTTCATGATTTGAGTTTTTCTCATAGAGAAGGCCTTAAATTCTAGAGACTAGCAGTTGGTGGCAGTTTAGCACTATAAAAGCCAGGCAGCATGGGAAGAGCTCCCAACTCTTTTGTTATTTCTCCATGTCACACAGTCAAGCATGGGGTATCTTTAGCAATACAGTGTTATCATCTGGCCCCAGCAAGCAATCAACTGCATTAGCATCAGCCTTCATGGTTTGGGAGTGTCAGGAGAGTCCTGGCTTAAGAGAAGATAGAAGCTCACCTCTGATACTGGGTTATTTAGTCAAATGCCTTATGTTTTCTGACACTGTCTTTTCATGTCCACAGAGGTACTTTCTTTAAAATCCTCCTAACCTCTTTTTCATTATTCTTCAAGATCCTTAAGTCACTCAAGGGTTAGTACTACATAATAAGATTTTTACAGAGTATGGCAAGATCATTGAAGGTCCTGAGTCAATTGGTCTTAGACAGTTAAGAGGGCACTAAAATGAAATATTATCAGGGCCTAAAAGATTATGAGAAGATCTTGTCCTAGTTTCATTTCTGATAAAATACCAAGACCAAAAGCAACTTAGATGAAAGGGGGTTTATTAGACTCATAATTCCATACTACAATTCCTCATGGTGGAAGTGAAGTCATGAACTAGAAAGAGCTATTCACCTCATATCCTCAGTCAAGAACAGAGAGAAATAAAGTCATGTATCCTGGCTTGCTTGCTGACACTCAGTTCAATTTCTGTACTCTTACATACTGTTCACCACCCCTAACTAGGGAATGGTTCCACTCACAGTGGACTGAGTCTTCCTAGAGCAATTAACGTAAGACAATTCTCCACAAACATGCCCACAGGCCAACCCATTGTAGACCATCCCTTAGTGAGACTCTCCCATTTGATTCTAAGTTTTGTTACAGCTAATCATCAAATGCCATCACTTGTATCAATTGTTTCATCAGAAGAGTAATGTTGAGTTCAGGCATGGGTGGAAAATACTGTCATTCAGTCCTCAATCATTCTGGAAGGAATTCAAAACCATTTTATTTAAAGTATCCCCTTATTTTGCAAGTAGGACTGATAATGAAAATGGTTGAACATATGCATATCCTTAAACATTCATGAATTTTAACATGCAATTCAAAAGTATAAAACTGTAGGCAAAGGGAACAAAGCCAGTTCAGATTTCTCATTTTAACATGGACCTAAAAGAAAGAGGAACTTCACCTGCAAGCTAATGACAAAATGTTATTCCAACATGATAAAAGATAATATTTAGTCATCTTAACAACAAAAATATATTTTAGAACATGTATAAATTCAGTTAAAATATCACTCCTGAGCATGATCTTGCAAAGTAATTTGAGAGTCATGGATTGGATCCATGTCCTCAAGCATGCTAAGCACGTGCTCTAATCCTAAAATACTCCTCACAATCCTACAAAAAGTTTAAGAAATAACTCTGAAATAAACAGTGAATCAGAAAAGATTCTTTAAATAGAGTAAGAAGGAGAAAGTAAAGACTTTAGAAGAAAATTAAATGAAGCAATGTTACCATCTCTATCCATCTGTGAATAATGAGAAGGTAGCTGATAATGACAGACTTGGAAAGTATAGTTGTCACCCTAGATCCAGTCTCTTGTAACCCTTGTTCCAGTCTCTTCAAACAGAGGGGAGTTTACTGGAAAGTCTATTAAACATTAAACTGCTTTAGCCAAGTCCAGAATACACATACGTCTGTACTTCAAGAAGAAGGAAGTAAAAGATTTCCAAATTTCTCATCTATGAATAGGAAGAAACAGAAGGGAAAGAAAGTGAGTGAAAAGCCTTTTAAAGGTGTCATTTTTCAAGAGGGGAATGTAATAGGAAGGAAGAAGCAGTGAGGCTTGCCAGAGGAAAATGACACTTTGGTTCCAAAAATGGATTCAGGAGGAAGAATTGGAAAGTGCCTAGTAGGTGAAAAAATATAGTAGAACTTCCAGTTGAAGATTGATGGGTCAAACAAGAAAAACGTGGAGATGGACAGGAAAAAGAATGTTTGAAATAACCAATGTTCTGTGGCATAAAATTTGAACATACCCCTCTGTGTAACACTAAAGATATTTGGGATTAGAAGATAGATGATAGTCAGATAGACTAACAATAGGCAAATAATGGACAGATGTATGACAGACAGATGATAGATGGATATATAGATACATATGATAGAAGATAGATGATAGAGACATATATGGAAAGATGGATAGATGGGGGATGGGTAGGTGGATGGATGGATACAAATATACTTCATATTATTGTATATACATCAGGAAATTAAGAACAATGTGTGTGTAACAAGGTAGTATCTCAAATGTGGGAGTTCATGAGCCACAAACTAAACAAAATTCCCAGCATCCATGAAGGCAAGAGACTACATATGTCCAGAAAGTAGACACAGGGACAAGGGAATGGTCCTTAAGAGAATGAGGCGTCAAGTATCATAAACAAGGATTGGTAGGCATGAAGGTACAAATTAGAAGAAAACATTTCCAAACCTAGACAGATATCATTAAAGATAACAAGATATAACCAGAGGTATGACTTGCTTAGTGTTCAATTAGACATCACAAGATTCCCACCACCCAGAGCAGCTGTAGTTCCATTATTTTGCTTTGGCAAAGAGCACGCTAAAACTTCCTGATCCTGGATAGTAAGTAACAACTTAGTAACAATTTGTTACTAAGTAGCTTAGAAACAACTAAGGCTACCTGTCAGAGCAGCAGAGTTTACCTGTTCTAACTGTCGTTATCTAAGTAGGTTGTACATATCATAAAAAGACTTTTTTAATTAAAAACAATGATAATTCCCCAATACTAAATGTTAAAGGAACTGGGAAATAATGTAAATAATGAAATAAAGCCAGCAGTGTAAAGTGAGAGGATGGGATAGAAGAACCTAAGGTCTGCAAATCAAAGTACAATATGAGTGATGAAGGAAGCCAGGCCACAACAGCTCTGTCTGAATGCGCTAGAGTTATCACTCCAAGATTTTACCAAATACTTGAAAGGAAGACTTTGACCTGTCAGTCTTTTTCTCTTCATACCTAATCAACAAGAGAGTATGACTTTCTCTCCTGCATAGTAGAACTAATCTTCCAAAATTCTGACAGCACAAGACACTAGCTGATAGAAAATAAATAAAAATACTATAATATTTTATATTTCTCCATTACATTCAAATTTTTATAATTCCTATTGAGTCAATGGAGGATCCTCTATTTTATGTGTTTCTTTTAAAAGTGGTCAGTAAATTATCTTGAAGTAACTTCATGCGTTCTATCACCCTGTCTCAGAGGCTGGGGGACAGTATGTTTTGTCTAGGGAATTTTGTCTAATTTGAGGGAACAAAGGATGTGTCAAAAGGATTTATGTGTCATGGTACAGTGGGGTTTTTTTCCCCTTGCATTGTTTTACTATCTCAATGTAGGGCCCTGGAACTCCCAAGTTGGGTAACTGCCACCCTGCTTGCCTGACCTTGACCTTGATGTCCTCCCTATGCTTATTCCCTGCCGGTCTCCACCCTCCTGAATGCTTAAGGGAAGTTCTTTGTTTGTGTATCCTGCATTTGGTGTAAACAGCTTAGATGCAAGAATGTAGAACATTCAGTAGCAAACTTCTGCCCTCCTGGTCCCTCCATTGTGCTGTAAGCCTGTATTTAAGGTTCCCTCCCTTCTTCAATAAACAGCATTGGCATCCCTGGCACGAATGACCCGCTGTCTTTTGTCTGTTTTTCGATCCACAGCCCCTCGCTCGGACATGGTAAACGGGTGGTGGTAGCGAACATCTCAACAACCTTGTAAGGAAGATGTGTTTTCTGCTCACCAGATAGATAGCAGCCTGAGCCGGAGCAAGGTACAGCAAAGTGTGCAGGTCACAGTGAAGACACTCAGAATAAACTGTAGAGGACCTCCAGGAGCACAATGTGCTGCAGGCTTCAGCAAGGAACTGGAGCCAACCAGCAGTGAGCCAGGCAGTCTCTTCCACAGTCCCCATTCTGAAAACCTTGGCCCTTTGTTTTTATGCCTAATAGCACCTTCATCAAAAGACCTGGGCTCAGGAGTAGGCCAGAGGAGGGAATCTAGGCCAGACAAAAAAGAGCAGAGCTTAAAGAAATAATTTGCATTAGTGAAGTTTCTCAGTCTACTTCTCACATGGACTTTCAAGACCTAACTCCCACCCCCATTGGCTGTCATACTAACCGTCAAGATTTATAATCTACCCATTTTAAAAATTCCATTTATTGGACAATAAATTATTGTGAGGAAATAATAGTCTATGTTAATTTTTCTTTTGAGACAAGGTCCTTCTTATTTAGTGCAGAGTGCTTGAGTTAGTAGTATACACCACCACACGCAGTTTATTTTAAACTTTTGAATAAAACTGATATCCATTATAAGTCAAAAATCCTACAATCTAACTGAACAGCGGGTCAGTGTCTCACAATCCAAAAGAAATGTGCTCAGAATTGAAAAAGAGCATTTCTCTGAGTTTAGAATATTCTAGAGCACAAAAAGTAAAAATTACATGCAGATGTTTGGAGTTCAGTTCTCTGACACAGAAATCACCGCAGAAAGAAGCAGAACTCAAGGAAGTGTCTGTAGGTGTCTAGAACAGACAGGGGCTCCATGGAAAAAGCTCTCAGAAGAGCCTGATGTTTCTCAGTCTGCAGGGGGAGGTATAGCATTTTGCTTAGTTTCCATCATTGGCTAGAAATTTACAACCTGATTAAACAGGGTGGGAGGGACTAAAGTTGACATGCAAATTCCTAACAGGGTGGAGTCTGATCAGTTCTTAGAGTCTAGCTGGCTAGCAACAAGGAAATATCAGGCATCCCTGAGAAGGTACTGGAAGCTGAGGGCCCTAGGAGGATCTGAGCAGGTAAGCAGGGAGGCTGTGACATGGCTCTACACAGAAATGTACATTCACTTCTCTTGTTCTTTTCCAAATGGTAATTCTCTCTGCTGATACAGTGCGGTCCTTTCGAGATTTCTTTTCCTTGTTTCTATTATGGCATGGCCACCATGACCTCTAAATCCAGGAGAGAGAAGAGACCTAAATAGCAAGAGTGAGAGAACACATTGCAATTCATCTACTAAACTTGATTAGTTAGCCTTGCACTTCCTCCAGTTCCAATAGAGCAAGTCCGGGTGAGGACAGGCATGTTTCACTAAGCTTTCTGATTTGTGGGTCTGTGTCTTTGTTCTATGCTGCTGTTAGTCACAGGAACTTTTACAGAAGTGAAAGTGTCTCTTCTGGAGCAGAGTCTCTTCCCCTTTTGTTTTCTACAGCATTTGCCTAAGAATAGCAAGTCAGTTCATGTTTTTCTGTGTTTGGTAGACGGCTTTGGTTTCCAATGTTCACTGCTTTAGGAACTTAGAAGCAAACTCAAATGCTCAAACAAAACTAAAGCAAACTCAAGTCTTCTAATGCTCAGCTCGGCTGGCTGTACTGTGTCGTCACATAATTCTCAGGGACAGTCCCACAAAAGCGTGCTTTGTGCACCTGTATACAAACTTTGTACTTTTCAGATGGAGGATGACGTTTCATGAATGTGCCTATACCAGCTTCTAAACTTTGAACTTGGGATCCAGTTTCCTCACTTTAGGGTTAGAAGGGCTCTTTGCTGTATAAAGATTAACTATTGAGTACTGGGTCATTTATTTAACTGGTTAATCTTAGAACAGTAGGATCGGGATTCTTAACTAATAACCAGCCATTAATAAGTAAAACCTTTCAACTGTGAAAATTTAGCTACACAAATATGATCATGAAGATACAGTTTTCAAAATTTCAAGGGTATGACTGAGGACAAAATCAATTTCCTTCAAAACACATTGATCTTTAAAGCTGTTATGAAAATATCTTATGAATGTGACTTGATGCTAAACACAGCCTCCTGCAAAAAAGTTAAAATTTATTTTATATAACAATGACCAAAGAGTGTTCAGATGACTTGAATCAGGTACATGACATAAACATGTCTAACTTTGCAAAATTAAACCATGCTAAGTACATGAAATATGAATTTTGACAGTTATGATGAACTAGGATTTAATGTCTTCATATTCAAACAAATCATGTCAATTTACTTGGAAATGATAAGTCTAAACAAGGCATAAAATGATGTTTTGAAACACTAATTGTCTTAGCTGGTGGTATGAATGCAGAATTAAGCAGCAATTAGTGTGAACTAATCAAGTGCGCTCTTGGGGCAAAGGCCTTGAATGAGCATTTCAGCCTGTTGGAGCTATGTACAGAAGGATAACCTGGAAGGAATGAGACCCTATTTCAGCGAAGACACTCCTGTCCAGTATCTCCTGTCTTAGGTGTAACAAGCCCGGAAGTGGAAACAGCCGCACTTTTGCCACAAAGGATTAGATTTTAAAATGAAAACAGATCAGCATGAATCTGCAACCCCAGTACTCAGGAAGGAGAGTTGTGAGCTCCAGCTAGGCCACTGCTGCCTCGTGATGCTCTGTCTCCGAGTATGTTTTTAACAGGAAATAAATTCACATTTAGACTTTGCTGGTGTGTAGACTTTATGTGGAATTGAAAAGAGAAACTAGAGAAAATGGGAATAAACCAAATTCATTGGTTTTAAGACTCAAGAAACAGGATGCAAGGAAATAAGAGTCTGCTCTGAGCAGAGAGTTTTCTCTCTTTGAGCAGGAGGGGTTTCTCTCTGTGTCTCCTCAAGAGAAGAACAGTTTTCCCTACACTCTTGGACACACTTGATGATAAACACTGCATTGGCCTCAAAGACCATTTTTAAAAATCTCTTGTACAGTCTTTGGCCTCCTGGTTAAGGTGAGTAACTCTACCTCCTCAGTATTGTTACAAGGACTAACTAGATGTAGGTGTAAACATATTAACACTTTTCTTGTTTGTTTTTGAATAGGATCTGGCTATGTAGTCAGGGTTAGCCTAGAACTCGTAATCTTTCAGTCTTTTTCCCCAGTAAGATTACTGTGATATGGGCCACCAGGCCCAACATAATTCATTTTTATATTGTTCACATGCTTTGTCATGAGGTCAGAAGCATTATTTTACTTTTGCAGAGCTATATGTCTGAGTCATAGTAGAGCTCAATAAACAATTTTTGAATTGGTGGTTAAAGAAGTATCATTCTTTTCACAGTTAGAAGGTCTCTACATTTGCTCACCCAAATTATTACCAGTTGTTTTCTAGCATTATTTTGTTGTATGTTAAAATATGTGTAAATAACAAGAAAGACTGTTTCTAGATTGCTGTCTAGACAGGGTCTTATGATGTAGTACAAGTTGGCCTGGAACTCCCAGGGTGATGCTGAATTTAAGGCCATCCTCGGACTCCGTGGTGGTAAGACTGCAGGTATAAGTAGACATCCCCAGTTTCATTTAATAGTACTGCACCATCTTTTCACAGATTGAAGGGATGATAGCAAGGTTAAAATGTGGCCACAGAAGATTTCATAGTGTTAACAAATGCTCCCTGGGAGGATAGTGGGGTGCTGCTTGGAATATGACAGCGAATTAATCTCAGAATGGAAATAATCTCTCTCAGAACTCATATGTCCCCAAAGAAATAGTAAAGTGCCAGCACTCCAGGTAAAATCCCAACATAAGGCAAACTCTTGACTCTGAGTTTCACTAGAAGTGTTTCTATAATTGGTCTTCCTGTGGTCAGAGGGAGAGAGGTCACATTCTCCTGGGAACAGCTGGTGCTCATGTCACATAATTCACTGAGCTGTTTGTTTGGCTTCTTCTATTCAGCTGTCATTTTATTCTAGGGGAAAGCCTTCATAAGCAACAGTGCTTAGCAATGAGGTATCCAGCATGAGTAATTAAACATGGTGTGGTGCCAGTAGAATAGACTTTAACTGAGCCTGTAAGAATTCACTGTCACAGGTCTGTAGTAAGGATACACCTTACAGCAAGGACATAAAACACCCCAGGATATTTAGCAACAGCCCTCAACAGGCCCCAGAGCTTTGCACAGAGCTCAGTGTATAGCAGAGTTCTGTGACTCTCAACAGAGGACCAGCCTGTATTTGTTCAGAGTCTCCAATGTTTAGCCACAACAATTGCTCAGCTTGGTGACCTTATTTGCTGCTGGAATCACTGCACACATTCCATGGTTTAATAATCAATACTTCTGTTTCACTGTGAAAATAAAAATGAGTCTCTCGTGACCATATGCTCTTGAGCCCTGGTACTTCATAGCTTCTCTCTGATTCTTTGCAATTTATGACCCTGTTTCTACCTAAATTCATCAATGTCTATCACAGTTCAAATTCTGGGAAGAATTTGCTGTTATGCTTAGCTAACCACTATGCCCACTGCCTCGACAGAGTTGCAGCAAGTCATTCAGACACAGCAATGCATGGTCAAGTGTTCAGGCAAGGACTAACCAAATGTGTCAGGTCAAGGGAGAGACATCGTCATCTCTAACCAAGCTCCCTTCTTCAGAAGGTACCCTAGGAGAAACCAATTTAAAATCAAGTTGCAGACATAACAAGCATATTCTGTCTTTCTCATCTACACATGTACCTAAAAAAACTGTGCTTTAGTTAGGGTTCAAAACAAAAGGATAGAAAATAAAATGCAACTTTAAAATTTCTTCTACACCAGTTTTGAACAAAACCCATTCTAGATTAGCGTGAGGTGAAAAGCAGACATCATACACTCTCTTCATTGCAATGGCCTTAGTAGCATCACTGTCTATATTTATGGAATTGAATGTTTTCTATGTAGGACTTTCTTCTGTGCAGAAGAAGCCATTGCCACCCTGTCTGTATTTTTCTTACCAAATGTAGCATAAACTCACACTCTTCTCTTTTCTCAATCCTGTAACATTTAAAACATTATTTGTTATTATTAGTATAAGTAATATTATGTATAAGTAATAGTGTGTGTGTGTGTGTGTGTGTGTGTGTGTGTGTGCGCATGTGTGTATGGTTTTTCTACATTAGTACAGGCATATATGTGCCATGATGCATGTTTAGGGGGTCTAAGGAAAACTTTTGCAAGTTGGTTCTCTCCTTTCACATTGTTCAGTCAAGGGCTTTCTTGTTGTATCTGCCAGACTCACACTCTAGGCTAGTTGTCCCAGGGAATTCTGGGTAGTTCTCCTGTTTCCACCTTCCATCTTCCTGCAGGAGTGCTAGGATTACAGATGTGTGGCATGCCATCTGGATTTTTAACTTGGGCTCTGAGAATCAAACTCAAGTTAAAAAACTTATGCAGCAACTACTTCCGTCTGCTCTGCCATGTCTTCGGCTCCCTGTTAAATTCTTATAATTCTTCAGAGTACATGGTGTTTTTCATTTAATGCAAATTTACATATCTCTTCTTCACTCAAATCACTGAATAAGCCTATTTCTATTCAACAAGTACCCAAATCCCCTTTTGGTCACAGAGCTTTCCAGGACTAACATCTGCCGTTGTCTACTTCACTCGATTTCCCACACCCTTTACCCTACAGTGTATTGTTTGACCAAGCCAAGGTCATCTCCTGCCCTGGACCTTTCCATTATAACCACCTTCCTTCCAATTGAGATCTTCAGCAAGACAAATGCACAGGGCCCCACTGAGGTTAATCACTTAAGCCACAGCTGCATCTCATTATTCTGTCCCCTTAGTTCTTCAAACTATCTACAACATTTACTATAATATTTGCTCTCTTCCACAAAATGTCAATCATGTAAGAATTGACGCTTACAGCCTCCTACCCTGCCCCTCCCACCAGTGTCAGGAGCCACAGGAAGGGAGCAGGGCAAGCACAGGTCTTAAAGGGTTAAGAGGATGATGCTTACAGAACTACCGTGTGTAAAACAAAGATGTCTAAAGCAGGCTAGTTATCTTTCACACCTTTCTTACTCAACTTCAAAAAGCTAAAATTTAGGGGAAATATAAATCAATATACCAACAGAGGGATGGAGTTAAAACACGCAATTAAACCTCCATTATCAGGCCAGTGAGATAGCTCAACTGGTAAAAGTCCTTGCTGCACAGCGGGATGTGTCGAACTCACTACCCAGACCCACAGTGCAAAGAGACAACTCATTTCTTGCAGTTTTCCTCTGATGTCCACACATGCTCAGTGGCATGTAGGTGTCCCCATATGCATTTTATACATACTATACTAATTAATGAAGTAAATTTTAAAAAATTAATTAATAATAAACCTCCAATGGCCGTTCAGAAAGATTCGGCCCACTTCCCCAAACACTAAAGAGTTCTACACAATTATGAAACAGAGTAGAATAATTTGGTTTCAGGAAACACCACAGAATCCTACTTGCTCTGGGGTGGCTGAGAAGCAGCAGGTGGTTGAATTAATTGCTCTGGTATCCTATGGAGAAGAAGAAGACATTCAGAGAGAACTTGCCTTTCCATCAATATCATTTGCATATACATTAAAGACTCTTGTTAAAGTTTAAGTTATCCATAGATTTAAAATGTTGTAACATGGAGAATCAGGTGTCTATACTTAAAAAAAAAAAAAGGAACCTTCATTGTTACAACTTAGTAAAATAGTTAGATAGAGTGAAGTGAAACAATAAATTTGGGGCCTGTTTTTTCAGATAAGCATGGAATGAGGGCTGGAGAGATGGCTCAGTTAACTAAGAGTACTTGTTTCTTACAGAGACCCTGGCTTTGGTTTCCAGCACCCACACTGCTAACAACTGCCTGTAACTCCAGTTCCAAGAGTTAGATGCCCTCCTCTGGCCTTTGTGCACACATAGCACACACAGCACACACAGGACACAAATATATTCATGTAGCAAGAAATCATACACACAAAATGAAAATAAATAAACCCTAAAATTGAAAAGTAACAGAATGAGGAGGTTACGGGAGATGCTTCACTCAGGAAACTATCATACAAGCCTATGGACCTGATGTCAGATCTCCCACACCTACAGAAAATCCAGGTGCAACAACAGGCATTTTAACCCCAGTATGGAGGGAAGAATGGAAACTTATTGGTGAAATTATTAAGGCCACTCCACGTAGTTAAAAGGGAGGTTTATTTTGTGAGCTAACTTACAAATGAAGGCAAAGGTATGGCGCAGTCCAGCGGTGTTCTCTGGAGAACTCTGCTCGGTCTACCTCCAGCGTTCAGAGTCCGGGAACCAAGTGAGAGACCTCTTCCCGATCCTTGGTCTTCCGCTTCCTCCTCCGCCCTCCCTTGTGGGCGTGACCATTACTGAAGCCTCAATGGGGGTTGGAACTTCAGGCCAATGCTGGGATGGCTATCCACTACAGAAACTAACTGGTCCCTGGAGCTCACTGGCAAGCCAGCCTAGATGATTGGTGAGCTACAGGGTCAAGGAGAGCAAGACTAAATGCATGAAGACAACGCCAACACTGACTTTCAGCCTCTGCATGAACACACACAGACTTGCAACCCCCAAACACACATGCACACATATACACACAGAAACACATGCATGCGCACATACATATATATACCACACACACACAAAAAAAAAATCCACAAAATTAAAAAATTTAAAAAAAAAAACCACAGCAACATTAACAACAAAAACTCTTCTTTAGCCTTAGCAATTTTTGTTGATTATTTATGTAGACAAGGTATCACTATTCATCCCTGGCTGGGCCGGAAAGCTCTATGTGATCCAGGCTGACCTCAAACTCATAGAGGTTTTCCTCTGCCTTCCTATTGTGCCACCACACTTAGCATAGAATTTTCAAACATTTCTAAGTTACTACTATTTTCATTTTATGTATAACAAAATCTTTGGATTAGGTTTAAAGTGAGTAATTACAATTCTTTCTACCATGTGGGTTACAGGAATGGAACTTGGGTTTCCAGGCTTGACAGCAAAGGCCTTTACTCTTGGTGCCCTATCTCCAGCCATTTCTGTTGGTTTGATTTGGAGGAGGGGGGTTGGGTTTCAGTATGTAGCTCATCCTGGTGTGACACATTCACTGTGTAGCGCAAGCTAGTGTCTATCTCTCAGTAATTCTCCTACTTCAGCCTTGCAGTTCTGGGATAACAGGTGTGTACCACTACTCCTGGTTATAATTCTACTGTTTCTGGAGTTGCAAAAATGGGAATCTGAGTTTAAAATCATGGTACACGCTGTAAAGGGATAATACTCTGTAGAGAAATGATGATGGCTACATTGTTTTGTCATTTACTTCCTTCTTAGATAACAGTTTGTGATGGAGCCCTTGCCTCTAGAGCTACCAGTTGATGCACTGCGGCGCATTGCGGCTGAACTCAAATGCCACCCAACAGATGAGAGAGTCGCACTCCGCTTGGATGAAGAAGATAAACTGAGGCATTTTAGGGACTGTTTTTATATCCCCAAAATGCGGGATCTGCCTCCAAGTAAGACTACTGGGAAGGGTTTTATAATTCAATTTAGTAATTAATTTATCTCTGCTAAAGCATGTGGTTGTCATAAATCTTCAAAACCATTGTTCCATTACATAATAGAGCTGTTACAATTGTTGCTGAGAAAACAGCAGGCCCCTGGCACTACCCTACCAACCCATCTATCCACCTGAGCCTCTTATTCTTTACGTTGCTTATCCTTCCTGAATATAATGTTCACAGGGTGCTTATGCTGTCAACTACTTTTCTGAACAATACAGCAGCTGATTGAAAGTATAGGCAGAGGTGCTTGCTTGTTCTCGGCACTTAAAGCACAAAGCAATTCTTTTCAAAGTGATATTAGAACATGTCTTATTTTGTGGCTTCTCATTGATGATAGCATGGTGCTTGTCTGAGAGCCAATGCATTTGTGGCTGGAAGTATTAGGAGGCATAATATGTGAACAGCTTTCTTTGCATGCTAAAAGGAAAGGCAACATGTGTCAGAGCTACAAGAAACCCACACTGCATTTCTAATGTGACAAAGTGACCTCAGTGTTTCTGTTTTTGGGGGAAAAAATCCTGCCTTTAAACATATGTATACCAGGCACAACATCAGTGAAAAGGCTATAAGGTTGACTGGAATGGTTTGCAAAATCAGCCTCATGTGATGTTTATAATCCAACTTCCTTTAATTTTCCTTCAAATTTAATAAAGTAGGTACAATTTTGAATACTCAGAATCCAAGAACTTCCACTAACATTATTCATGATAGGTTTAGGTCACATATTCTCACTTGGCTTACACTCTCTGAACACTCTTGTGAAATGTGACACCGAGAGGATCGATCCATGTGTGACTGCCATGTCTAGCATCAGACATAATTTTGGAAAGATGAAAGTGGAGTGCAAATCAGGTGTCAGAAGATGAATATGCTTGCCTCAGAATTGTACACTTAAAAATAGATGAGATGTAAAATTTTCTCGTGGGGATTTCAGCATATTGTTTTGCTATGTGGACAAGTAGAAGTTTCTGGGGCTTGAGAGATGGCTCAATGATTAAGCACGCATGTTGTCCTTCCAGAAGATCAGAGTTCAATTCCCAGTACCAATATCAGGTGATTCACAACTGCCTATAATTCCAGCTCCAGGGGGGTTCAACACCTCTGCCTCTGTAGGCACACAAATTAATGTTCACAGTCCCACACAGAGACAGAGAAACATATAGATTTTTTAAATAATTCAATTTTTTAAAAAGAGAAGTTTCTTTTAAAAACAGCATTGCATATATGATCATTTAAGAGTTGATACCATTGTTCCAACCCTAAGAATAACATCTGCTTTGAGTTTTTGCCAAACAGACTTACTTGGGCAAGTCATGACTGATTCTTAAAGAAAATAAAGAGGGATGATAAATTGATTCAATAAATAATTTAAATTTGTTTTAAGAAATGGAGTTTTGAATGGTAAAAAAAAAAAATTAGTTCATCAAGGCAAAGTAAGGTTTATTCACGAGCAACCTGAGGGTGAACAAGGACTGTGTTAGAAATTCTGTTTCTTAGTTCTGGCCCAGAATTATTGAATCACAGCCTTAGTTTGAGGCCATTGTCATCTACTCTAGATAAAACTGGATGGTATACTGGGGTGGATCAACTAATCTCCGTTCTGTTCTTGTATTCCCATTCTGTGTGTGTCTTTCTCTAAGGAGTCACCCATTCAACCAACATTTCTTCACCATTTTCTGGTATGACTCACTTTTCTCAGAATAACTGAGTGAAATAAGTAGCGGCTTATCATGCACTTGAATGTGTAGTTAATTTGAAGAGATGGATCTTAAGGAAAATCAGGGAGAACACAATATATGCTCTACCCTGGGGTATTGCTCTGGTAGAACAGTGACTGACGATGGGTGTTACTTTGCTCAAGATCATATGGGATGGAAACTTCGATGTGGTGACATCTGTGTAGGGATGACAAGGGAGTGAGACAATGAGCCCTGTACAGATACAAGAGAAGAAAGCTGAAGAAAAGCTCAGGTTTATACTATCAAAACAAAACAGATTCCAACTCGGGAGCAATGATGGTGGCTTCTCTTTTGTGTTTACTTTTTACAGGATATAGATGCATTAAAAAAATCAATATTTTAAGAGTATAGAACAATGGCATAGCAGGCCATTCTGGGAGACTAGCATAAAAACCACAGCAAAGAGCTTTAAATGCCGAGTAACAAGAAATAAAGGCAGGCCAATCAACAAGATTGGAAAAGGAAAAGCAACAGGACTCTCAGTGGTAGAATTCTATTTTATTTTATTTTTCTGTGCTACAAGATCTTGCTCATTGGCCAGTCTGGCCACAAACTAATGGTTGTCCTCCAGCCTTCCAAGTGCTGGGATTACAGGTGTGGGCCCCCATTCTCAACTCTAATAGTATGTGTCCTAGAATCTTTAGAAAGCACTACCTGATCATTTCTGGGTTGGCTTCCCAAAGCCAAATGAATGGAAGCACATGAATTATGAACCAAAAGCTGTGGAGCCCCCAGCTGGATCAGGCCCTCTGGATAAATGAGACAGTTGAATAGCTTGAACTGTTTGGGAGGCACCCAGGCAGTGGGACCCGGACCTGTCCTTAGTGCATGAGCTGGCTGTTTGGAAACTTGGGCTTACACAGAGACACTTTGCTCAGCCTGGAAGGAGGGGACTGGACCTGCCTGTACTGAATCTACCAGGTTGAATTCAATCCCCAAGGGAATCTTGGCCCTGGAGGAGATGGGAATGGAGGGGAGGGGCTGGGGGGAAGGTGGGGGCGGGAGGGGAGAAGACAGGGGAACCCATGGCTGATGTGTAAAATTAAATCACAAATATAATAAATTTTAAAAAGGAAAATAAAGAAAAATAAATAAATATAAAAAATAAATTTTTAAAAATTCTTTGAGGAAAAACTACAACCTACAGTTTTCTAATTTTTCTTCATTGAATATAAGATTAGCCTAGGTTTCAGTAGAATTTTTTGAAGTGAATAAGCTTTAAAAACATTTTCTTGGATACTATTATGGATAGAATGAAAATATTCTTGCTGAGCTGGTGGTATTCTTAATGTTTCACATTGTTCTGCACATTATGGCCAAAAAGGAAGGAAGGAAGGAAGGAAGGAAGGAAGGAAGGAAGGAAGGAAGGAAGGAAGGAAGGAAGGAAGGAAGGAAGGAGAGGTGGGAGAAAGGGAAGGAAAGAAAAAAGAAAATGTGAGTAGTGTATAGTGGTTGTGAGCAAAGGGGTGATAAGACCAAAGAAGTAAAAGTAATGGAATGGAAGTGAAGAAAGTAGCTGAGCTTAAAGACAGACTTGAAATGGTTATTAAACAGTAGATTTAATGTTAGCAGACTTGGCACAAGCTTTATGGTATAGGTTAAATAGCAGAGACATGATTCATGTAATTAGCTTGTTTGAGGCAACTACTCATCTCAAAAAATAATGTCTTTTGCTGCTTTAGTATGTGTGGCCTTCATTTTGAGTTCAGGAAGGTAACAGCTAAGTTTCACAGTAGTAAGAAGCATGTGGCGACAAAGAGAAGATAGAGCAAGGTGTGTCCTCTTTGAAAAAGACTTCAGGTTCACCTAACATGACCTTACCTAAAAGGAAAAAGGAGTGCTGATAAAATGTCTTTGTCTTTATTTTAAAAAGCATATTTATTTAAATGTGTATGTGAGGCTGCATGAGTTTATCCGCATTACATACATACAAGTGTCCTTGAGGGCTACAGGGCATCAAATCTCATGGAACTGGAGTTCCAGTCTGTTGTGAGCTGCTTCTGAGAGAGAGAGAACCTGGGTTCTCTGCAAAAGCAGGAAACATTCTCAACTGCCAAGGCATCTCCCCAGCCTCACATTCATTCTTAATAGTCACATGCCAAGCTAATAATTCTAATACTATAAAGGAAAATGAGAGAGGAATCAGGGAACAGCTAACAGCTGGGTTAACAGTGAAATTACAAATTTGAGAGTCATCAACATTTAAGTAACATTTGAAAATATAGGCTTGAACATTAAGAACCATACATCCCACTGGGGGAAAAAAATTTCTGGAAGCAAAGCTGTAAGCATGAGCTTGTAAAACAAACTATTAACAGAGTAGGAAAAAGTGAATCAGGGAACACATAATGTGTGCAAAAAGGCATTCAATAGAATGAGAGTGCTTACCAGCTTCTGCAGTCACAGAAGCTAAATCCAGCAGTTAAGAAAGTGTTATTTAATAGGCTTAATTTTAATCAAGTCATTGGAATGATAGTGGGGATGGATTTTTGCAAGGTAATTAGGAGATTGGAAACTGGAATTTACAGCCATTTTCCAAGAAACTTTCCCTTGAAAAGAAGAAAACCAGAGATCACAGGGAGAGAAGGAAACCCCTGATATCTTTGATTTTGGCTATACTTTAAGAAAAAGAATCTGAGAAGAGTGTTATATAGTAAGATAAGTTTTCCAGCTAAGAAGAATTTATATTAGCTCTGTAGTCTCTCCTCACATATTCAGCTCATGGAATCCACAAATCTAAGATGATATAAACTGTTAAAGATAATCCTTGTCAGTTCTCAAGAGATGGACATAGTGGGCAAGATCAGCAACTGGGATGTATATTTCTTGAGAACTTTCATGGCTTCATCTCATCATTACATCATCCTGGCAATATAGCCCATGCTCAGTGTCACAGAAGGTTAGAAATAATATGTGCTTATCAAGCATCCAGGGTTTCACCCAAGTGTGGGGGCAAGGTCTACTTTTTCCTTCAGTTGTCTTAGTTATTTTTCTATTACCGCACTAAAGCACCATGACCAAGACATCTTAAAAAAGTAATCACTTAATTTGGCTTTTGGTTTCTGAGGGTTAGAGTCCATCATGGAGGAGAAAAGGAACAACTGACAGTCACATCTTGATGCACAACCACAGACAGAGAGAAAACAGTGGGAGTCATAGGAGTCTTTTTAAACCTCAAAGTTCCTATCTAAGTGACACACCTCCTCCAACAATGCCACACTTCCTAATCCTTTCCAAACAGTTCCACCAATCTGAGACCAACTGTTCAAATGTTTGAGCCTATGAGGGTTGTTTTCATTCACACAATCACAGTTGTGTATATTTTTCCCTAAAGGGAACTTATCTTCAAGAGTATAGGGAAATCCTTCTTAAGTCCTCAAAATGCATCCTTTTTCTTCTTCTTCTTCTTTTTTTTTTTTTTTTTGGAGTCTTCCACCCTATAATTTCCAGACTTCATAGAAGACTAATAAACACAAAAATTACTTGAGACTATATCAGTTGTGAGGGTAAGTCTGGAAGTAAACCATATTTTTCTCAATCTTCCTCTTAAAAGATAAAGTCCCAAGGGCTTTGAATGGCATAGCCTTGTATCCTCATAAAAACGAAAACCATCCTCTCTTAGTAGCCATTAATTGCCTATAGCTATTTATCTATTGGTGATTCCAAGTGAGATTTATCTCATTCACACTGGCATCTCAAGTGGTGATGAGTGTGGTGGTATTGTGTTCCCCGAAATATTGTGCACCCTAATAAACTGATCTGGAGTCAGAGACAGAACAGCCATAATATTAAACATAGAGGATAGGCAGTGGTAGCACATGCCTTTAATCCTAGCATTCCAGAGGCAGAAATCCATCTGTTGAAGGATACAGCCACACATGGTGACTCACACCTTTAATCCCAGGGAGTGATGGTAGAAAACAGAAAGGTATATAAGGCATGAGTACCAGAAACTAGAAGCATTTGGCTGTTTAAGCTTTTAGGCTACTAGTGGCAGTTCAGCTGAGAGCCATTTGGATGAGGACACAGAGGCTTTCAGTCTGAGGAAACAGGATCAGCTGAGGAATTGGCAAGATTCCTACTACAGGTGGGTGTCATTTTTCAGGTATTATTTAGGTGACCATATTTTTAAGATTCATGGCTGTACCTCTCTGTTATACATGGAAGACACTATCGTCCAGTAGATGCCTGGTCCTCTATCTCTTACATTATACAATCCCAAGTGGGCAGCTCTGAACACATACACATTTCAAGCAACATTAAAGGGAATCCACAGGTTGTATTTATAAATTAATATAGACATATGTAACAATAATAATTAATGAATAAGAGGTCATAAAAAAGAAAGGGAAAACTAGTGTTATTACAGGATAATATCAAGAAATCTAATAGTATTAAACTGGACTTAGTGAGATGTTGTGGTGTGTGATCTTAGTATTAAGCTATTAGCAATGCACAAAGATATGAACTCATTCCATTTTGAACAATGGTGAACTAGATATAGGTACAACTTTAATTCAATAAAATATATAAACCAGATTAATTGGTCTTTACAATGTGAGTAAATCTCTGTCGTCAGACACATGGGTACCATTTTACAAATTAGTGCCATATCTTTGGGCACACATGAGTTCAGAGGCTCATGTGTGACTGACTCTGTATGATCTTATGAAACTGCCTGCTACTGAGAGAGGGTTATTTTTGTCTTAATTTTTGTTTGGGTGAGGATTTCGCTGTAGGTTGCACACTACCCAGCTTCAAAGGGTCTGGGTTCATGTACCTCTGCTAGAAAACAGAGAGTTTAGTTTATGTTCTACTACTGACATGAGAGTCAAGGACACTGGGAACAAGTTGCCCAAGTGTCCACCTTGCTTTCCTCCATGTGGCCAAGAGCCCTGATGCTGGATCAACACGTTGCTACTGGAAAATCAGATGGAGGGCATGAGCAGAAAACAGAGCAATAATTGCTATATCTCATTCATTCTTCAAAATCTTCAGAGGAATGCTGATCTGACAAGTAAAGGAGAAGTAGGATTCTCCTAGAATTTGGACAGACCTCCAAGTTTGGGGTTTCTGGTACTGTGAATTCCTCCAGAATAGGAGGAAACCCTGAATCTCCTTTACAGTTTGGTTGTATTTCCAGTTCTGACTTTTTAGCCTAATCTACAGGTGGCTCTTAAACATGGAGCTATATCCCAACCAGCTTTTCACAAACTGAAAATGCATTTGAAAGTTTAAAACTATGAGTGGAATTTAAGTCTGTTAGGTTGAACCAACTCATGCCTCTGCTGTCAGTTCTCCAGAACCATCAGAGGGCCACTAGACACAGCACAATAGACTCCAGTGTCATCTTGAACGAGCTTCACCATGTCAAGTTGGTCTGACTGCTACCTAAGTGCAAAATACAGGCAAGAATTTCCACAGTTCAAAATAAAGTAAATACCCATTGAATAAAAAAAGAGAGAGAGAGAGCTTTATTTTAAAACATTTTTAAGGCAGAATATGTTAGTACCTTCATCTTTCATTTTAATGGCCAGGAACAGAATTGCTCCTTAGAAAGTTTGACAGGCAGAATTATATGTATTAGATAATGGAAGAAAAGGAAGCCTTCCCTCACCTATTGCTTTGCTTCCAAGGCATCTTTGTCTTCAACTAAAGTTTTGACCTGATTTCTCAGAGGACCGTGATCTCAGATTTATGGACATGAGCCTACGTTCCAGATAAGTGCTATTGCAGAGTGCTAAGATGCAGCTCAATATTGCCAACAGTAAGAACAAGCCAGCTACATTACTACCACAATTATTAAGATTGGAACAATTTTACAATTAGGCAGTATATACCCAGCAAATTCAGATTATATGCTTGGCTCTTTCAGGTAATAAGGGGCTTAGAATAATCAAAACATGAAGAAAACAAGCAGACCTAGGCCCTCTGTGTTTTCACCTAGTGACTGTAATACAACCGACAACCATTTTGTGTCCATTAACCTGCAAAAACATTGTGCTTCTTTGAAGAACGGAGTATCTTTCATTTATTTCCTTTACCGTCCCCATCTTTGCACTCTGGCCGTTTCCCTCTCCCTGTCTTTTAACATAAAAAGAAATTCTCAATTGAGATGAAATTGAAAATAAATAACAAAAGCAATTCATTTCTACTTTCTTAAATAAATAGATATGATGTCCCAGTAATAAGATAAAACTCTGGATCAGGATTCCAATTAGATGGAGCCACACCACCGTGAGTCCTAGAGAGGAGAGTCAGGGAGGAGCATGGGGTAGAACTAGGGAGAGCCCTATGTCTAAGGTTACTTTGTGCAGTTGTCGGGGAGGTAGCAGAAAAGTTATCAACAAGTTCAATAAAAAAGCTCTTGTCACTATAGTCATTCCAGGCACCAGAAGATGGACACAGGAGCTGGACACTGCCATCTAAGCTGTTAATGTCAAGGTTTTGTGTGTCGGAATCTCCCATGCCTGAGCCAATTACTAAGCAGAGTAAAAAAGCTGTTTTGTAATGCTCTGCGTGGGCAGTGTCTCCAGTTACACTTTGTATGGTGGTCTTGCTGTCTCTTCCCTGGCCCTCTGGTATCCAGAAACACCTGGGAGGCAAGGAAAAGGGATCAGATGGCCTTCTAATGGTCTCATCTGTGTAGCAGCCACAGACAACACAAGGGCTGTTCCAGAGGAGAATGGAACTGAGGCTCATGGAATATTTGCAAAACTAGGCCAAAGTCAAACACCTCAATGCAGAGCTCTGTTTCTACTCCCCTTCCCTAAGCCTCTGAGGATACTGCCCAGCACTGACAGTGGACACTCAGAGAGCCTCACATCAACAGCCAGGAGACCAAGAGGCTGTGGGGAGAAAGATGTGTTTGAAAGGAGAAGATCCTTATTAACAACCTGAAGGCACTGGGCAGAACTGAAGGCGATGATCTAAAATCCATCCGCACATGCTCACTGCAGTCTCGGGTGTTTGCTCTATAGGAAAGAGAAACAAAGACAAGGCTTAGGATTGTCATGGTGGCCCATCACCCAGCCTGTCTAGCCTTATAGTCTGATTGATCATAACCTTGGGACATTATGTCAAGGTCAACCGTGCAAGGCTTTATTAGCACAGGAAGGTCACTGTAGCCTAGGAGGTAGGTTCTATCATATTCACTGATGAGTTTTATTGTTCTTGGCATGGAAGGTAACCTGAGAGGAGAAAGATTGGATCGCTCCAACAGGAAGAGAAACAAGAGAGAGTCAGATACAACATGGAGTAGGCCACAACAGTAACATGGCCCTCCTTCAAACTTCCAGTGGCTGGACAGCCATCATTCCATTTTTATCAAAGTGGGTCTGAACAGCATATACAATGGTGCATTGAAAACTGAAATTCTGGATTAGAGCCAGGCAGAGTGGCACATACCTTTAAAATCCCAGCACTCGGGAAGCAGAGGCAGACAGACTCTGTGAGTTCAAGATCACATGGTCAACATAGGGAATTCCAGGATAGCCCGAGCTACATAGTGATACCTTGTCTCAAAAAAAAAAAAAAAAAAAAAGGGAAGGAAGGAAGACAGAGAGAGAGAGAGAGAAATTCTAGCAATGTCTAATTAAACAGCTCTGTAATAACATCTGAATCCTACCTGTCAGAAAGCTGTTCACTAATGGTGTCATGTCTTCACATACATATATAGGGAAAGACATGCCACATATGAATTCTTTCAAAGCAAATAATGTAGTGTTTGGAGTTAAATCTCACAGTGGTATTTCATTTTCTTTTATTTCTTTTTCTCCCCCTGTGCCCTCAGGCTGAAATCATCACCATAAATGCTCTTGTAGCTATCACAACAATCTGTCCGGAGACGTCAATGTTGTCTATGTTGTCAAGCAGCTTTGGGGCCTGACATGTTTCCTAAGTCAGGACCTCGGCTTTGACAGCTTTGCTTTTTTATGTCACGCTGTACTTTGACATCTCCAAAGTACAAAGTGCTGTTCTCTGGCTCACAGAAAAAGAATTTCAAAACTGGACAATATTTGTTTTTATAAAGAACATGTCCTTCAAAATAATTAAAGAACATTAATCTTGTATTCTAATTAATTCTAATAACAAACCAACTGCATAGAAAGAAGTTTGAAGGTTTTATCTTGCTGAAAATGAATGAGTGCAGCTGCAGATAGTCACACTGAATGCTGATGTATAAATTACAGCCAGGACTGTGTTTCATACACCCTAAGTTCAAACCAGGCACCCAGTAAACTCAGTCACTAATGTATGCATTCATTACACAATGATTTCATTTCTAAATATTCTGAATGCATTTGAAAATGTTCTGTAAAGCTACATGGTCACTTCTGGGTTCCCTTCATAATTTGAAAAAAGATGATGATGAGGAGGAGGAGGATAATGATGATGATATGATGATGATAATGATGATAAGCTGGAGAGATAGTTCAGAGGTTGAGAGCACTTGCTGCTCTTCCAATGGACCTGAGTTTGGTTCCCAGCACCCATGTTAGACAGCTCATCAACTCCTGTAACTCCACCACCAGGAGATCTGATGCTTTCTTCTGGCTCCTGTCGCCACTGCACATGCTTGGCAGACAGATACACACAGGAATGAAAGTAAATGTAAATTAAAATAAGGATAACAGTAAACTTCCACTAGATTCTCAATATGAGATCGTTATTGCTTATGTTTGTGTATCTGCTCTGAGATAGAATTGTTCTGAGAATGCAGTCTTTGATACAGCTGGCCAGAACCTGTCACCTAGACCCCAACCTGAGTCATGTCACTTCTAAATATGCTGAACAATATACACTTAATCATGTGAAGAGTGGGAAGACTTTGTTCATAAGGGCTCTGTTATTGGATCTTAAAACATTTTAGTGGGGTTCCTCAAGTCTTATATTCCTGAAATTACATGTCATACTAAGTGGGATATAAAATGTCCTTTATGGCCTCAGTAATTCCATTAAACTTGAGGAATCTCTGTGTTTTGCTCGTTTGTTTAATTTTGTGATTTTTGTGAATTGAGTCAAATGAAAGACTCCCAAAGTAAACCTGGATAGTTATTAGGTGAATTCTTTTTAATGCTTAATAGAGGGGCACTCTATATGAACAAGTTAATTGGAATCTTTGATTCTAGCATAGATGCTGGTATTTCTTTTCAGTTTTTTTAAATGATAGACTAGAAAGTAAATCTAAGGAAGCACATGAAGATTTGGTTGGCATTTATAGTATTTTTAGAGTCATTATTTCATTAACAGGTCATAATCACTTTAAACAGCAGCAACCATATTAGGTATAAAGAAATAATTTTATTTATAAGTATATAAATATACTTACATGATTTAACAATAAGTAATTATAGCTGGAAACCTTCTATCCTTTTTTTTTTTTTAATTCTTTACACTGCTTGGCCATTAACTCAGGCCTGCCATTGTCTAGCTCTTACTCTTATATTCAGCCCATTTCTATTAATCTATACTTTGCCATGTGGCTTGTGGCTTACTGGTACCTTACATCTTCCTTGTCCTGGTGGCTGCTGGCAGGTCTCTCCACCTCAGCCTTCTACTTCCCAGAATTCTCTTCTCTACTTGTCCCACCTATACTTCCTGCCTGGCTACTGGCCAATCAGCATTTTATTTATACAGAGCCATATCTATCTACAACAAGTCATAGTTTACATCTTTCAATCACAACATACCTGTAACTGGTATGTGATGTATTTTTAATTAAGAGCTTGAGTGAACAAATTATATTACTAAGTGAATGGTCAAAACATCTAATGAGCCCATTTTGTGTGTGTGGAAAGCAGTGTAATAGAAAATTCATACATATAAAAGACAGAAAACTCTACTTACAGACATTAAAATAATTACAACTTAATATAGCTTCATTAGTATGCCTGCAATGACTAAAGGTATATTTCCTTTGAGTTATTCAGCCCAGTAAAAGGCGGCAGAACTTAAGTCACTGCAAAGAGCCCCTCTTGGGAAATCTGTCTGTAGGATTCAGTCACCTCAGCAGAAGGTCTGGAAATGTGCTTGGCCACCAGAGGTGAGATGTAGTAGCAGCAGGCGTGGAATGTCAGCTGAAGGGAGTAGCAACTACTCTAAGGATCTGGTGGTCCTGTGTGGAGAGAAGTTTCTGGAATACTTACAAGGAAAGGAGCTAACCTAATTGCACCAAGCTGAGTAAGCTTTCTTTTAGTTTCTGTGCTCTTCAGTGTCCTTGGTTTGGTTTCTCCTCCAATGGAGGGATTAGAAGCAAGATCAGCAACAGAAAAACAAGTCAGACTCTGTTTTTCTGAATTTAGGACAAGCGTAAGATGAAACTTTCCTTCCAACATGACACGGAAATTTCACTTTATTTTTAACACATACGTACAGCATGTTCTGATCCAATCACGGTGATGAGCAGATACAGTTCCCTGTCAGAGCTCTATGTCTAGAGCCATCAAGTTCCTTTCTCCTGATTCTCCATAATATGCTGAGCACTTATCATCTATATCCTCCCCATTGTGCAATGAGATACCAGACTTTACTCCTGCAGCTTCACTTTGATGCTCGGCTCTCTGACCTGCCTTCAAACATTTGTTCAACCTTTAGTAATCACTATTAGACACTCAAGTTGGCTTTTTTCATCACCTATGTAAAATAACAAGTAGTATTTGGCTTTCTCTGTCTGGCTTCTCTAGTTACCTGAGCAAACTTGGAACTGTTAAATAATTATAAGGGTCATTGTTTTAAACTAGGTCCTATCCTGGACCAAGACTGTAATTCAGTTGTAGCGATCTGCACTGAAGACTGATGAAGTCTGGCATCAACAAAGTAAAACCAAGCTATTTATCTGACCTTCTAAAAGACTAAGAGAAATGGGAGATAGGAGTCAAGTGTGCCAAATGGGCAGCTTCAACCTTACTCCTCTGCAACCTGTAATATGCAATCCTTTAAAAATAACCCGAAGGAATCTGTGTTAACAAAGCTGTTAGTTTCCATCATTTCGCCCCAGTCTTACATGGAAGTCATCACCTGGTGCTTCTGTTTGAACTTCTTTCTGTCTTCCGGTAAAGGCATCAACTTTTTGTTGATGAGGTTGCTACTTGTTTTTTTTAAATTGTTTTTATTTCTGTTTGTTTTCTTTCCTTTTTAGCTAGGTCTTTGTTTCATAGCTTCAAGTTGGCATTAAATTCTCAGTTCTTTTTGTGAAAGCTGAGTACAGGGCTTGGTCATTGGAACACTAATTCTATGTTATACATTGAAATATTACTTGACACTACTATTATTAATAAAGTCAAATAATATCTTTCAAATAATTTGCTATCATTTTGCTCTCCAATAAATTATATTCACTGAATGACAGAGTAAGTAAAGACCAAAGTGATGGGCATTTTTTATTCATTAAGTTGTTACTCAGGTTTGAAATAGTATATTTCCAGAACCTCACATTCCAAATAACCAAACTATAGCCAGGACCAAGTATGGAGACTTCCAAAATAAATCCAAATTTTTGTCTTAAGTTTAGCTTAGTAAAATTATATAGACAAAGTTGAAGTTCTTAAGTTCTTCTACAAGTTCTTAAGTAAATGTGGAGTTAATTAAAACTTTGCTGCGACTGCTCTGACTATATCCCTTTAAAATCCATGCTGAAGGTGAATGAGATAGCTCAGTGACTGGAGCCACATGGTATCCAGTCTGATGATGATCAGAGGCCAGTCTTTGGATACTACATGGTAGAATGAGAAATTGACTCCTCAACATTGTCCTCCAACATCCACATGCTTGTAAAAAAAAAATGAAAAGGCCATGTGGAATTACTTTAAAGATTAGTTACATTAGGTTATCTCTAATCTACCATGACTTTGTATTTTTATGAACAAAGTCAATCAGAAGACATAGTACAGGAGATACAATGTGGACTGCACATGAAGATAGCCATCTACCAGACAAGGATAGAGATTTAGTGGAGAGTTCCTCATGGGATGCAGAGCAATCAACCTAGACAATAATCTGATGTTAGGATTCTACCCTCCAATGTCATGAGCTTCTCTTTGTTAGGCCTCCTCATTTGTGAGACATTCATAGAGAAGACAGGTCCTGTTCTTAAATTTTGGAATTGTTAAATTGGAAATAAATCCAGAGGGCTTATAATGCAAAGTGTTCCAGCTGCAATATATTGTAGATGCTTGGTATGTAAAGAAATTAAGAGCATACAATAATGTCTGGGTGACCTAGGGAGAAATTCAACACCTCTTTGATTCTTTTAAGCAGACACTCATGAGGTCATGACCACCATTCTTGTCTTAGATGTTCTCTATAAGTGCTTCCATGCTGATGGAAAAACCAAAAACGCATGCGGCAGTAGAGATGGTATGATAAACAGAGCTGGGTTCATGAAGACCAGGTGTAGAACAAGAGTACTACTCACTCTTTTGTCTACTTGAGGTTGACAAAACAAAAGCCGCAAGTGGTCAAACCTAGACACAGATCATCGGGGCTCCAGATCAAGAAGCCATTCAAAGCAGATCTAAATAGTATGGCCTAAAAGGAAAAAAACAAAAGGATTGCCTTTACTTCCTCCTTCCAGTAAGAGTGAGGCCAATTCAAAGAAAATCTTCTGCTGATGGACTAGCAGGAAGAAATTAAATGAGAATCTCAAAAGATGCCCAAAAAAATCAACCTCCTCGGGTGTTAGGATTTAGCCAACTTTGGGGGTTCTGTAAAGATGACATATATTAGTCACAGTTCACTTTAAAAGTAGATTACAATAGCTCATTCAGGTGAGCGTGAAAACAAAACCAAAAAAAAAAAAAAAATAGAGATGACATAATTGAAACTGACATAATTGGAAACTCTTAATTCCAAGAAAAGAGGTATGTCAGTGCCATCATTTCTATAATAACTAGTTTTGCACATTAAATTAAACATAAACTGAAATAAAAGAAGTTTTCATGATGAAAAATATCCTGAAGAACACTGACACCTGATATGAATCAATACTAACTTAATTTTGGAAGAAAAGAATAAATTTACCTAAGAAAAG
This sequence comes from Onychomys torridus, assembly GCF_903995425.1. NCBI lineage: Eukaryota > Metazoa > Chordata > Mammalia > Rodentia > Cricetidae > Onychomys > Onychomys torridus. The sequence continues at coordinate 21,201,264 of NC_050446.1, forward strand.
GCACTGTGTGTGTGTGTGGTGTGTGTGTGTGTGTGTGTGTGTGTGTGTGTGTGTGTGTGTGTATACGTGCACGCATGCTGGAAAGAATCTCTCACTAGACCATGAATATGAAGCACTAAAGAAGTTATCTAATACACTCACAAGATGTCAAGTTGTGAAAGATTAGGGGTTCGGCACTACAGACTTAGAATTATATATGTACCCAGACCTACATTCTCAGGGGTTGCTCCTAGGAAGCACTGGGGATAGGAAAGATACAAGTGTATTTTAGAAGGTTCTAGACAATGTAGACTCCAACTATAATGTAAGAGGAGATAATTAGTACTAATGATTGATGTGACACAATTGATACAGCCATCTTAACAATGAGAAACAATGAGCCTTGGCTTGCCCAGCAACTAATGATGTAACCAAGGGGAAGTGGCTTACACAGATGCAGAGTAACCTCTAGACACACAAGGAACTATGATTCCAAAGCAATTTGAAAATGCTCTGTTCAACCTACTTTCTCTTCTTCTTATTTAATATAGAAAGAGTAGCTGTGTTGTAACAAATAGCAAGGATTAGAACAAGAAGGAAAAGAGAAGCTATTTTTGGTCCACATGTTCATGAACATGAATGCTCATGGTAAATTCTGTTCAGCTGCTGTCTGAAGACCCTTTGAACACCCATCCAGTTACTTTCTTGATACTATTTGATGCCATGGCCTTCACAACTATCACAGATGCTGTTTTTCACAATGAGTTCTTGAGAAATTTTGTACATTAAGTTATGTGTGAACATAGATAAGTTTCTTCCTCAACCCATGTCTCAACTCTCCTCAAATTGCTGACCTTATGCTCTCTCTGTCCCCAAGTAAATGATTTTTATGAAAATTTTAAGAAAAGAAAGGGACAGTGGGAGAGGGAGAGAGGGAGAGGGAGAAGAGAGAGGGAGAGGGAGAGAGGGAGAGAGGAAGAGGGAGAGAGGGAGAGAGGGAGAGAGCACATTGTAATACTATGAGGGTTGAACCTGCAGGCAATATCATCCAGGTGAATCAATGACTGACTGATGAAATTTGCTTAAAGGGCAATAATGTGATAAAAATAAAATGAAATTCATTTATGGCTTTTCTATATGACCTGTCTATAAAACAAGTTAGAGTTAAGAGATGGAAGATCATGTTAGAAGTATTGCTTGGCAGTAAAATGCTTGGCTATGTTGTACAAGGCCTTGGATTCAATTACCAGGACAAAACAAGGAAGAAAAAAGTTAGCTCAGTTTGAAGAAGAGGGGTATTTTATTTTGCACAATTCAAAAGTCATTAACATTCTACTTTCCATCAAATTATTGGAATAGATATAATTTCATTTTTAAAATAGGACCAAATTCACTAGCACAAGACTTGATAGCAGATTTTGTTGCTTTCATTTTGGAATTTCCTTTCCCTCTTCCTATAGGTCTGTGAGCTGCATAGGGCCTCTCCAAGCCTCTGAACTCTGACCCTGTTAGACACTCTTCTTCTCTCCTGTCTACTCTTGTCCCAGATTCTAGGCCATAGATGTAGGCCTCAATGACAGGAGACTATTTCTCCTACTAATCTCCTCCACAGGGGAGGGGCCTCCTTTTCTTTTAATAAAATTATTTATTTATTTTATATCTCAGCCATAATTTCTTCTCCCTCCTCTCCTCCCAGCCCCTCCCCTACCACCCCTGTGTTTGCACCCCCCAATCCACTCCTCCTTCCTTTCTGTTTAGGAAAGGGCAGATCTGGGGAGGTCTTCTTAATGCCTGCAGTTATACAACTTAAAATTTTCCTCACAGTGACAAAATATCTGAGAAAATTAACTTCAAAAAGTGAAGATTCACATTATGCTCACATTTTAAAAGGCTTTAGTGAACAATTAACCACTTGAACTTGCCTGGACCATGCTGAAGCAGAACATCATAATAAAAGGGTGTGAAGAAATAAAGGGGTTATGCCCAGGAAAAAAGAGACAGAAATTGGAACAAGGTCTAGCCTCCCAAATATGGTACAACTACTACTTCCTTAAGCTGGGTTTCAACTTCTAAAGTTTACACAGTTCCAAAATAGCATCACCAGCATGGGTTGAAATCTAACACTTGAGCCCAGGACCATTTTCTATACAAACCCTAATATCCTACCCCTGATCCCCACAAGGCTCATGTCCATTTCATAAAGCAAGAGGCATTTAGAATATCTCCAGGAGTCTTCAAACTCTCTACAGTTGCAAAATTGTTCTAAAGTTCAAATCCAATATCTCCTGAAACTAAAGGCTGTATTCCTGCAAAATACAACAGTACAGAGTGAATATTTCTATTCTGAAAGGAAAAAGGGGTATGGGGTATAGAAAGGAGGGATGGACCAAAGACCAAAACTCAACAGGGGAGGCATTAATGAACATAGGTCTCAAAAGAAATGGCTGTGCACAACAATAATTCCAGCACTTTGGAAGTTGAAGCAGAAGAATTGGAATTTTGAAACTAATCTGAGCTACATAATTATAATTCCTCCTCCTCCCCTCCCCTAAAGGGGTTTGTAATTGTGCATCCAGTGTTCAGGACAGGTAGCATCATCATATTTCAAAACTCCAAGAACATGGGTGGCCTTGTCCCTACATTGCCACCTGCAAGTGGCACTGTACTTGGCTTCTGTCTCAGCTGGATCCAAAATAGCTTTTCTTGGCGAACATTCAACTTTTCTGGAATCGTTAACTTCCAGGGGTCTCCATTGTGTCCTTAGCTTCAAACATTGCCCTGTCAAAGACTTCCTACAGAGATCCTGGCTCTCTTATACACTGCCTGGCCTCCGAGGTTTTCCTTTAAAGTCAGGATGGAAGCTTACATAACTCTGTAATTCTTGCTTTTTACATACCTGCAAAACCAGTATCTCCTGGATGGTACACAAGTCAGCCCCTAGCTCAAGCAGTAGCTCTCTCTTGAACCCCCACACCCACCTCATTTAAACCATGAATACAATTACTTCAGAATACCTAGGCAGCTGATCCTGGGGAAATACTTTCCTAGGCTATTCAGTGTGAGCAGTGTTCTCTCAAAAGAAAGTCTTCCACATGAGTTTATATGCTCACTCTTTGGCCACAGAGTGCTTTGTTGAGTCCTCAGGTCTCTTCAAGGTGTCTTCCCTATTATTTCAGTCCATTTTAATTGCCTTTTTTAAAATGATGCCAACCCCTTTAACATTTCCATCCTATGTATGCTCTTCTCTGGGAAAACTCTAAGCTTTTCTAACACTTCTGTTCTTTCTGCTTTGTGTTTATAATTCTCACTATACATTGATTCAATGTATCTAGCAATATTCATGCTACACTCAGAGTTCCAAATTGCTCCCACTTACCCACCATCAAGTTTCAGCTTAAATGTCTAAGTAACGTTAACACCTGTTTTGTTGTGTCAAGTTCAAAAGATGCAACAAGGAGGTCCAGTAGTTGATACGAGAATGTTTAGTACTTTATAGCCATTATAATTTTTTATTTGTTTGTTTGATTATTTTTATCTCTCACCAGACATAGTGGCACATGCCTTTAATTCCACCACTTAGGAGGCAGAGGCAGGCAGATCTCTCTGAGTTCAAGACCAGCCTTGTCTACAAAGCAAATTCCAGGATAGCCAGAGCTACACAGAAAAACCATGTCTCAAAAAACAAACAAACAAACAAAATTATCTCTTACAGTTCTAGAGATCCAAGAAGGCAGATCTGGTGTCTGGCAAGACCCCTTTCCTTCACAGATGACTTCTTATTGCGTGGTCCCATGATGGAAAGGACTGGACATTTTTGAAGGCAAACCCTTCTGAGCTCACAATGCCCCAAAGCCTTCATTGCCTAAATCCAATAGTCTGGGAAGTAGTGTTTGAACATATGAGTTTTGAGGGGATCCAAACATTCAGAATATAGAATATTTTGACATTTCCTACATATTTCTACATGTGATTCACATTTTTCACAGTAGAATAATTTACCTCTCTCCTTGAAGCTTTTCTTTATGATGGAATATTTTTGACAAATCATAATAATTAAAAGCATGGAGTTATTCACTTGCTGAGAGAAAACACCACACTAGTAAACAGTTTCCACAGATGCTCTCATGCAGAAACTATCTCAGCATATCCTTCTGAAGAGCCACCCTCAAATCTCAGGGGATACCTCAAAGGTTTAGTTGGTCAGCTGGGAATGGCTAAGCTAAATGGCTGCCACTCAGCAGTTCCCACAGTTCCCATGGCACAGGACAACAGGATTGTTTCCTGTTGCAGAGATTCTCTATTCATTAGGTTCTCAAGGATTCAGCTATAGTGGGTCTCAACAGTTGTGCTAGAGGGAAAGTAGGTTCCGGGTGACCTCACTTTGCTGAGTAAAGAATCCCTCTTAGAAATGACACATGCCCTTTCTGCTCAAAATTGACTTGCCTAGATCAGTCTTGTGTGCCCTACTCAGTCACAAGAGGGCAGGAAGTATGTTGTCATCATATGCCCAGAAGACATTGGCAAAGAACTCCAATGATTTCCTTACTAACACCCGATATGTCCTGGTGTTGAAGTTGTGTCTTAAGTCTTGGGGAGGACTATGCCTTATTTCTACCCCATGATAAATATGAGTGCTCATCCATGCTGTTGGGCCATGTCCTCTGACTCAGTCATGCAATACATACAAGTGTGATGCTACTGGTAACCTAATTATAAATTCAATAAAGTTTTTGGATGTTAGTCTTTGTATTTCTCTGGTCCTGGGGATTAAACCCAGTAGTCATTATTATTAATGTGTTCTTTTCTCCATGGTCTTAAATATAAGAATTGTTTGCTTAATTGCCGCAGTGAAAGCTAAGACCTAAGATGGAAAACACAGCAAAGTTCTGATGTATCTGAAAGAGAAAAAGATGTAGAAAGCAATATTTACTTTATGATGTTTGTACTATATTTGTATATATATAAACACATAATAAGATACATAACTCTAATAGCATTATGTTGTTTAATTTCTAAACCTTTCCATGACACCCATTCATGCAGAGTGTACTTTGCCTAAATTCTGGTAAACTAACACAATTAGGTAGGCTGTCATATTTCCTGTAGAAAACTGTTCTTAAATCTTCCTAAAGCCTTTGGCCATTTATGATTGGAAGTAGTTACTAATTTAGATTTCTTCCTGTAGCACAATAACTGTGCGAGATCTTCATGTCATCTCTGTGGGTTTAAGTTATGTTTTAATGTAAAATACAAAAGGTTAATTACTGTTCAGAACCTGACGCTTCTGTGGGAGTAGCTGTAAGTTATTTATTATCCTTCCTCTAGTTAATTATGTTAATTGTGGTGGATTTACAATGTCAAGTGCAAAAACGTTAATTAATAAACACTTTTTTTTTTGTATTTTCTTCTATTTCAGTTGATCCATCTTTAGTGAATAAGGATGAAAATGCCATCTATTTATTGGGAAATTCCCTTGGCCTTCAGCCAAAAATGGTTAAAACATACCTGGAAGAAGAGCTAGACAAGTGGGCCAAAATGTAAGTATCATCTTTGACAGAAGAACTTTGAAAATTACAAAAGGTGTCTAATTTGGGCAAGTTATGCCCTAGCATTTTAGGACTGAGGAAAATGTAATTGACCATAATTATCAATGCTACAATATTTTGAGGAAATGACTTAGGGTCAGAATAAGGCCAAATTGCAAATTTGCGATGAAGGAAGTGTAAAACAACATATTTAAACATTTAATCTCTTTTCCTACATCTAAATCAATGTGACCACTTTATTTCACATGCTTAACCACCAGCAAAGAAGTTAATTTATGACTTTAAGTGTTTTATGATTAATTCATGTCTAAGCTAGCAATGACATCAAAAATATGGAAGCCAGGCTTGTTAAGATAACATTAGGTTGGGGGACACAGAGGATCATGGATACACTGAGTAAGATGTATCACCTATTCTTAGCATCTTTAAGCTCCCACAGTTTCCTCTTGTATAGACAGTTAAAAGACATCTATTTCCAGGCTTTCTATATATGAATTCTTACAAGAGCACCCTTTTTCATCCTGCGTTCAATGTATACTTGTAGTCTTCTAAGGACTAACCCTTCCTATTTCCACCCTTCCTGAGCCCTCTTCTGTAAACTAGCCTCCTGAGCCATATGTCACCTCTCCCAAATGTCACTACATTAAAAACACATCACTTTAAATATTTAAAACTTTTTCATTAACACCCAAGAGTTGTACATATTGATGAGTATATCAGGGTGATATTTTTATTTATGTTTATAATATGTACCAATCAATTCAAGGTAATTGAGGTTCCCATCTAGTTATCACAGCTTATTGTGAATTATGATGCCATCAGTTTTATAAAACACCAGAACTTATTGCTTCTGTCTAACTGAGTTCAGATGCCCACTTTTAACCCTCTGCAATTTCCCCATGAGTAGACAGCTTAGAGATATCTATTTTCATCACTTTCCCATTCTTAGGGAAATAATCTGGTTTTGTATATCTTCTCTCTTTCCACAGTAATTACTCATAAAACTGAAATGAGATATATTTGTTAAGTATTTGAATTTTTTTGGCTTATTGCTGAATTGTAAACACTTAAGTATTTTAAAAAGCCCCAAAACATTCTTTAAATGTTTTCTCTGATCATTTGAAAAATTAAAAATAAAATCATTATGAAAATGAGTCCCACTGGATGGTCAGAAAACATTTCAGAAAGATGAGGCCACATTAAATATGAATTGTAGTGCAGGCCATAGTGTGTTCATAGGATCTCATGTTTTGTGACCTTTCCACCTCCGTGCTCTGTCATATTGGGAGCAACTTAGTTCTTACCACCTAAGTGAGGGCGGCTACCATGACTGTCAGGTAACACTGTAAAGCTCTCAGTTTTTATGGTTAAGAATGAGAGCTCTCAAATTAATGCAAGAGTGATGGAAAACTGATATAATTTATTAAGCATGTTATAATTTCATCTGCTGGACTTTTATGCATAAGTTTCCAAATACACATCGCCACATTTGAGAGCATTTTGGACTAGCAGGTTTTAGTGTTTAATAAATGAGGGTCACAGTTAATAAAAATGGTCGATATTCATGTCGGCCCTTAATGTGTGAGAGCAGAGTTAAATTGGATGATTTTGCACTTTTGGAAGTGTCGTCCCCCCTTGAATACTCAGGCAGCCAGACTTTGCATTTTTATGCTCTAGGTATTTAAAAATGCTGCTGGCCTGCTGCTCCATTCACTCCACAGCATACCTCAGGCCTCTGAGGGTCCAGCTGAGGAGTGTTGGGATGTTAAAATGACGTTTCAGGAAAGTGCCTGCGTCTCAGAGCATCCTCTTTTGTTGGATTTCACTTTCATATTTTACTTTGTGAAGGTAGACAAAGCCAGAGCCTTAGTTAGATCCTCCAGTGCTCATTAGATAAATGATTCAGAGAGGAGTGTACTTTAAGGCAGGAAGCGACGAAAATTGAATGAAGGGCCTTTTCTTGGCAGAAGAGACTCACCCACTTTTGCTTTGGTTACTTTCCTTTCCCGTTCCCTCGGCCATGGGGACATAGTCAACCTTGTGGCCCCGATTGCTCCTTCAGATATGCGGTTACACTTCTGTTCCTTCCTCTCTGGCAGGCATATCTTTGATCCCCAAACAGTTTTTATTTGTTTATTTGCTCCCCAAATACTTAATTTGAAACCTCACTCCTAGCCTTTTCTGTATGAGACTCTGTAGGAAAGAATTTCTTTTCTTATCAACTTAGCTCCAAATAATAGGAGGGCCTGCAAACTTTTTGACAGCTGAGAAATTATTGAGGGGGGAAAGGTTTTTTTTAATGGAGGGGCTGGCTGCAGAGCTGGGCATGAGGGGTAACTGTAGTGACTCACAGGGAAACACAGGACGCTGCTCTGTGGGGCCCTTCACAACTGTGCTGAGTTAGTGAGTATCTGGGCTGGGAGCTTCCAGGAAGGATAGCAGGAAACTGACTTTGTCCCTGAGTTTGGGTCCTTGACAGCCTTCCCTTGAAGAGCCCTCAGTCAAGTTCCGACTGTTTCTTTTATACAATCTTGCTTTGTGTGCACGTGTTTTCATTTAAAGAACTGTGGTGCTGTGGTAGGCTGTCCTCTCAGTTCCCTTTCTGAGGACCATTCTGGTTTCTATACTAATCTCCCCTTGTGCCATTTGTCGATAGATCTGGGACTTCCCAGTATCGTGGTAAGCTTTTAAAGGATGTGATTTTACTCTCTCTGCATCCTCCAGACCCATTTTTGTTCCCAGTCTGAACCTCAAGCCAAGTCTGTGCCTCTTTCATTTGACCAATGGAAGATTCTCAATTTAAAAAAAAAAAAGCCACAAGCTTCATTATTTTTCCCTTTAAAAATTACAATATAAAGTGATAAATTTCACTGTGGTATTTTCATACGAAACTTAGTTTTGTTGATTCTCCTTGCTCTACTTACCTCCCCTGGCCTCCTGCTCCTAGGCTTGTGCCCTTCCATTCACAATAGTTTCCTCTCAGCTTCCGTATCTTATGTAATCTGTTATTGTAGTCCTCTATTTCAAACATCTGTTATCTACTATACAGCCTCTTTTCTAGTTTCATGACCTACTGCCACAGTCATGTTCCTGTATGGTCTCACGTGCTAGAGAAAGTGCAATTTTCTCTTTCTGAGCGGGGGTTGTTTCATGTACTATAATGGTTTCCAGATTCATCATTTTAATATAAATTTCAAATTTTCATTTTCTTTATAGCTGAATAAAGTTCTATCATATGTGTGCACCACATTTTCATTGTTGCTCTCTTGACAGAAATCTAGCTTAGTTCCTTTCTATAGCACAGCAAAGAATATGGATATACAAGGATCTCTCTACATGCTACAAGTCCTTTTGAGTAGTCCATAAATGGTATTGAAAGGATGGGAAGCAGGAGAGGGGCCCGTGTCTTTGAATATGGTGGAAACTTTCTCACTCACCTCAGGTGGGCTTTGACTCAGAAGTTAAAGTGCAAGACATGGTTACACAAAAGGTGTGCTGAGTCAGTGGCTCACAAATCTAAGAGAAGAAATTCACAGAGCACAGAAGGTGACTTTTAGATACATGTTTGACTGTAAGGTGTTTAGGACAAGAAGGGTCAGCATCCTACACAGCAGGAATGCAGCAGTGAGTGCATCATTCAGCTGCTACTCTGGGGGCTAGGGAAGGACTTAAGTAGAAAGTAGGTGCTATGAGGCAGCTAAAAGTGGGTGCACTGCTCAGGGAATCCCATGGGCCTCCTCTCAGTTCCTGTCAAGTCCGGGCAGAGCTGCTCATTTAGGGGAAAAGAGAGAAGGGGAAGCCAGATCAGGAACCAGACTCCTTTGGGATTTCTGACCTCTAGCTAGGACAGAACAAAGACAAGAATAAGAATAAGAACTCCTTGCTTTCAGTGTCCCAGTCCCTAAAACCACCCAGCCAGTTTCTGTCTCCCTTATCCCATTCTTCTCTGTATAACTGGTTATGTGGTACTGCTACTTACAATTTTTTGAGAAGCTTACATATTGATTTCCATAATGGATGTTCCAGTTCTGACTTATCAGCAGGGAATAAAGATTCCTATGCCCTACTTCTTTGACAGCATTAATTAAAGGGGGATTTATTAGGGCAACTCCACATAGTTAACAGGGAGGTTTATTTTGAAGTAACTTAAAACAAATAAAGGGATAGGTTACAGGATCCAGGAAAGATGAGGTGCTGTCCAGCTGGGTTCTCTAGAGACCTCTGCTTGGTCTGCCATCTGACATCTAGGATCACCAGGAACCAAGAGAACCAGCATATCTGAATCTCGGGTCTTAAAGGCTCCCATGTTGACTCTGCCTCAGGGGCAGGTCATAGGTAGGTGTGACAGTTACAGGAAGCCTCATTGGGGGTAGTACTTCCAGGTGAATGCTGGAAAAACTCTCCACTACAATGAATTGTCATATATTTTCTTAATGATGGTCATTCTAACTGGAAGAGATGAAATCTCAAAGTAGTTTTAATTTGCATTTCACTGATGGATGAATAAGTGAAACATGATTTAAAATATTTGTGGGCTCTTTTTGTTTCTTCATGAGAACTGCCTAGTCCACTACATTATTTATTAATTAGCAGATTTGGGTGGAGTTATTTAGGGGGTTATCCAATTTTTGCAGTTCTTCATGCATTCTAGATATTAACAATGTCTAAAGTATAACTGGTCAACATCTTTTACTATTCATTTTGCTGTCCATCCTGAGGGCTGATAGTTTCTTTTGCTATGAAAGTTTCAAGTTTACTAAATAGTCTAATATGAATTAAAATTTGTTGTCTCAGTAAAGACAATATTACAAAGCACGATCTTGCCATGTGGTGGTGGCACACACCTTTAATCCCATCACTTGGGAGGCAAGGCCAGGCAGACCTCTGTGAGTTCGAGACAAGCCTGGGTTACGGAGTAAGTTCCAGGAAAGGTGCAAAGCTACACAGAGAAACCCTGTCTTGAAAAACCAAATAAATAAATAAATAAATAAACAAACAAATAAATGAATAAACATCTTAAAAATAGAATTAAAATTATCAATACACTGGCAAAATGAGACATCACTACGAGCTGTGGATGTCAAGGCAGGAAACGTCACATTCTTCTCTCGTGCACTCCACTGCAGACATCGTGCCTATCTGTCTACAGCAAAACCTACTTTTGACTGTAACTGACCTTCTACCCTATGATGACCATGTTTGACTACTAATACTAAAGAAAAGTCAAAGGTCAAAACACTTAGTGATTTTTTTTTAGTAAGGGGCTTTATATCCTAAAATAACAAAATACTATAAAATAACAAAATACTAGAGACTGAGAATCTCATAAAGAACAGAAATGTATTATCTCACAATTCTGCAAAATTGAGGTATGAGAAGACTCAGTACTTGCCGAAAGCAGCTCTTGCTTCCCAAATACAGTTTCTTGTCATGTCACAGGTGATTGATGGTGCATGCACCTTACTCACCTTTTATAAGGCTGTGGGTCCTATTTAAGCCTCTGCCCACATGAATTAACTCACTATTTAAATCAGCAGTTATTAACCTGTGGTTTGAGATCCCTTCAGGGGTCAAACAACCCTTTCACAGGGATTGCCCAATATCATCAGAAAACATGGATATTTATATTCCCATTCATAACAGTAGCAAAACTACAGTGATAAAATAGCAACAAAAATAACACAACATGAGGAAGTGTATTGAAGGGTTGCAGTATTAGGAAGGTTGAAAACAAGTAGTTTATACTGTACAGCTCTTAATACAGACACGCTGATGACATATATTTTCACCTATTACTTCTGAAGTAACATCTAGGTTCTAGTTGTATACAAAGTATTTCTTCTACAATTTCCACTTATTTAAGAAAAAGATTGCATCTCCCCCAAAGTTAAGTAAGCACTTTTACCTCTTATAAAACAATCCTTATTATTGTTATTTTGCAAATTGATCTTCATTTATGAAACTTCTTAAGTTGATCTGAACAGCTTATATTAGTTTAACATACATGTCTGTCTAATGAAATTATTTAGGCAATTCTAATATTTTGAAACAGAAAAGATATAGCATAGACTCATTGCTATATTATAATTATCAATAAAATGTTTATACAATCCTGAACATTGTATCATAAGCCTAGTATCCCATCACTCAGGATGTTGAAACAAGAGAATAGGATATTTGAGGACACCCTTGGATAAAGAGCAAGATATTGTCTCAAAAATGAAGAAAAATATCCTTTTTATATAATAAAAAGATAATAATATTCTTCAATACTATGGACTATGAGAAATGATAGGCTGCCAGCTTATAAGATTTGGGGGAATGCTTTCTATTAAATATTTACTAACAGTCTGTGTGGTGGTTTGAAACAAAATGCCCCCCTCCAAAGAGAGTGGCACTATTAGGAGGTGTGGCCTTGTTGAGAAAGTGTGTCACTGTGGGGGCAGGCTTTGAGGTCTCTTCTGCTCAAGTTTCCCTCAGTGTAACACTGAGTCAACTTCCTGTTGCCTACAAGATGTAGGACTCTCAGCTCCTCCCCCAGCATATCTACCTGCATGTAGGCCGTGTTCCTTGCCATGATGATAATGGACTGAACCTCTGAAAATCTAAGTGAGTCCCATCTGTAGCCAGTTTTTCCTGGGTCCCTCAGCCTCTTGGTCCCAAACAAATACTCAGAGACTTAGTGTTAATTACAAACTGTTTGGTCTATGGCTCAGGCTTATTGCTAGTTAGCTATTACATCTTAAATTAACCCACTTTTATTCATCTATATTTTGCCATGTGGTTGTGGCATTACCAGTCTGCTGGCATCTTGTTCCTTTGGCAGAGAGATGGTGTTTGCCCTGACTCTACCCTACTTCTCCCTATCTCTCTGTTGGATTTCCCACCTGCCTCTTATCCTGCCTTGCCATAGGCCAAAGCACCTTTATTTATTAACCAATGGGAGCAACATATAGTCACAGCAAACAGAAAGACCATCCCACAGCACCTGTCAATTAGCTGTTTTTCTTGTAAGAGTTGTCATGGTCATGGTGTCTCTTCGCAGCAATAGAAGAAACCCTAAGACAGTATGCATTATTTAAAAGAAAGAAACATGTGTTAATAATCATGATGATAAACTTCAGTTAGAAGGCAAAACATCAATCCTAAGAATATATTGTACATTGAGAAGCATGCATTACATTCCAAAGACAGAACCTAGAACCATGGTATTTGAGTCATCTGCATTCTCAATTTTACTAAATAGATGCTGTCTTCTGTTTTTCACAGGAGTAATTCCTTCTATGGTAATGCCTTCATAGGGACTTTTGTAAAGGATTGACAGCTTAGGTAGAATTAGTTAAAGAGGAAATGTCCCATGGATTTATACTTCAGGAACATTCCAGCTGGCTAATGCAATGATTTACATGGCAGTGTGTTTGTGGACAGTACAGTGATGAAATAGCCAGAGAAGCTTTCACCTGAAGACACCTACAATAGTTTTTATTCAGTTATGAATTTCTCCCCTTAAATAAAAGGGGGGCACAAGAATAAGAAAACATAGATCTCTGCTAGTCAAATACAGATTGTTAGCCAGTTATCAATTGGGTCATGGATAAAACTGCTTAATTAAGAAAGGCTCTGAAAATTTATTTATTCACTTACAGGGAAAGCTTTCTAAAATAGGGCCACATCTCATTTTGTAGGATGGGTAAAATATGGCCCTATTTTAAAGAGAATCCAAGTTTCTATTAACTTCTTAATTAGATGTTATATCCTGAAATTTGATTTCATTGGCAAATGTTGCTCATGGCCACCTCATAAAACACCCCACTCCTGGCAATGATTAGTGTTGTGGTAATGGGTTAACTCTTCATATTTTTTCCCAACATTTGTAAAGGATTGCAGCTGTGTTCGGCTTATTTTAAGCAACTTTGAATGAAAGCAATCTAGCAACTTCACTAACTCTGACACATATGTTTATAACCACACTTTAATCTTCATCAATTCTTCCTAATGACAGGCCACTTTACTTTGGGTTTATTTGGATAAAATGTTCTAAATACATTTCACTACCCCAGGCTAGTGGGCTGACAAAATGAGGAAGTAGCCTTAGTGTGTAACATTTTAAAGAGAGGAAGATGCCAAAAGCCTTGCAGGGAGAAACATATCCCTAAAGATTATTACCATGGTGTCTACCAGAGTGAGAAGTAGGTGGCATAATCTTCTGAGATATAAATTCTCTGAGGCAGAACATAGAATTTTACTACCTAGATGTAATAAGATATATTGCGCTATCAGCAAAGGCCAGGGAGCTCTCTGTGATTAAAATAAAAAAAGGATCCAAGTATCTGCCTTTAACTACCATTTAATGATAATGATTTTTGTCTTTAACATTTATATTGGGAGTCCAGAGAGGCAAGCTGCAGGCTATCTAATAATAATATGAATAATAATAACTAGCAATTGAATTGCCCTTTTCTTCCTCCTAGTTCTTAGCAGCCTATGTTTATTCACACAGAAAGTCCTCCTCCTTCATCTCAGTTTATATGGTAATGGAAATATTAGCTTAAAGATTCCTGTTATGTACCACATGTTGATGAAGGCATTTTAGCATTAGATTTACATTAGAAGAGATGAGTCAGCAAGGGAATATTGTGCATACATCTCTTTTATATGCTATCTCATTTACTTTTTCTGCCAACCCTTTAAAGAACATATTGTCACTCTTTTATTTATTTTTACAGATGTGGAAAATTAGCCCCTGGAAGCTTCTAATAAATGTGATTTTCCTCCAGCAGAGACCTGAAGTTGACTCATACTATATGATAAAAAGCTAACTATCAAACATTCAGAATGTAATTTTTTTTCTGGTAGCATGCCATCAAATGAGAAGGCATCCCAGCTCACCACAGGCAGATGGAAGAATTTCAAAAGGTGGATGTAAACCTTGACTTCCCTTAGAATAAAAAGCATTTGTACCAGCCTTATTTCCTAGTCTATAAGGCATCACCTAAGACCAATCTATTTCCAAGTTATGGAAGACATGAGCATTCAACAGCATTCTAGATGTTCCTGCACAGACTTGGATTCACTTTCTTCCACATTTTCTTGTGTATTATTCTTTCTCATTTCCTTAATACTGAAATAGTCTCTTGTAATTTCTGATTCTCCCCCCCGCCAAAAAAAACCTAAGAAATTTACTTCAATAATAAAATTGAGCTGGGACATGATATGTGCTATTACTTCATTGCTAGAGCAGTGATATGTAGTGAAAAGTAGGTGAAAATGTAGTGTTGATTTTGACTGTTACTAAATTTTGTAAGCATTAAAAAGATATGTCTACTGATTACTTGTCTTATTACTATGTCAACTGCCTGAGAAGCCTCAAACTTAGGAGGGAAAGATTTATTATGAGTCATGGTTTGAGGATGCATTCCACCATGGTAGGGAATGTGTGACAGTGTTATTATGAGTCATGGTTTGAGGATGCAGTCCACCATGATAGGGAATGTGTGACAGTGATTTCAGTGACTGTTGGCTCATGCCTGGTCAGATTAGGTGTGGTGATCTATTGTGTACCCTCATAAAACTTAATGTGGTGATATATTGTGTACCCTAATAAAATTTGCCTGAAGACCAGACAAACAAAGGAACAAGCCACTGCCACATCTCACCTCTAGGACTCCTCAGCCTGAAAAGACTTCAGTTCTTGTCTCCTCATGCCTTATATACCTTTCTTGGCCCAGCCCTATTACTTCCTTTTTAGTGCTGGGATTAAAGGTGTGTGACTTCCCAAGTACTGATAGGAGAGGCATGAGATCTCAAGTGCTGGGATTGAAGGTGTGTGACTTCCCAAGTACTGATAGGAGAGGCATGAGATCTCAAGTGCTGGGATTGAAGGTGTGTGACTTCCCAAGTACTGATAGGAGAGGCATGAGATCTCAAGTGCTGGGATTGAAGGTGTGTGCCACTACCACCTGGCCTAATACTTAATTTGGTGGCCTGTTCTGTTCTTTGATCTTCAGGCAGATTTTATTAGGGTACACAATATGTCACCACAATTAGGAAACAAAGCAGGACTGGCCTACAAACCTCAGGTTTGCTCCTGAGTTACCCATTTCTTCCAGCTAAGTAAGCTCTACTTCTTAAAGGTTCTATTACTTCCCAAAACAGGGCCACCAACTTAGAAAAACCTGTTCCAGGTCATGAGCCTGTGGAAGACATGTTACCTCTAGACTAAATAGTAGACGTGGAAGTATCTTTTATTAGCTAATATTTGAAAACAAAATCACACACACCACCACCACCACCACCACCACTACCACCACCACCACCACCACCACCACCACCACCACCACCACCACTACCACCACCACCACCACCACCACCACCACCACCACCACCACCACTACTATTAGTTGTAGTATTAATGCAACTCCACATAGTTAAAAGGGAGGTTTATTTTGTGAGTTAGTTAACTTACAAGTAGAGGGATAGGTTACAGGGTCCAGGAAAGGTGTAGCTTAGTCTAGCGGTGTGCTCTGGAAAACTCTGCTCAATCTACCTCCAGTTTCCAGGATCCAGGAACCAAGAGAGCCAGCACATCCAGACCTTGGATCTTCAGCATCCTCTCTTGGCCCGGCCTTGTAGGCATGACAGTTACCAAAGCTTCAATGGGGGTAGTACTTCCAGGTCAAAGCTGGAACAGCTACCCACTACACACTACTAAGAAATGTTTATGGCCCTTTTTCAATTTCAGGGGAGCCTATGGTCATGATGTAGGGAAACGCCCTTGGATTATAGGGGATGAGAGTATTGTAGGCCTTATGAAGGACATTGTGGGTAAGTACAAAACACAGTGAATATTTTTCCAAAAGAATTGTGAAGATATAGTTTAGCTCTAAAACTAAGTGATAGATCTTATTGACTAACATTCTGATTTTCTAAGTTAATTCATAAAAATAAAATGAATATGTACCTTTAATATTATTATCCAAAGGTTTTTATGAAGAATATAGTATCAATATACAAAATATAAAAATAAATATCTGTCATTTCTAGCTCTTTCAATTATATGTTTATTTAATTCTTTATTTTGTGGTATTGAGGATGGGCCCCAGTTCCTTACTCAAAATAGTCAAGTGTTCTCCACTAATTTGCATACAGGCCTCCTGGGACTTTGCTTGATTTTTAACACAGTCTTTCTCTGTAACCCAGGCTATCTTACAACTCTTGCTTGGTCATTTGTGTGCTGGGATTATAGGCATGTTCAGCCCCTTATATACTTTGAAACCCCTATTTATAATCTTCTAAAAGGAAAAGCACATTTTATTAATTTATAATCAAATAATATAAAAAATATATGAATACTATAATATTATATAATAAACATTAATTATCATTAATATGTCTAGTATAAAGCACTGAAAGCATTGTTTCAGATCCTTGGTGATCTATTTAGTTAAGACTGAACCAGGTGAAGAAACCAAGGAGGAACAAAGTTTTATTGTTTTGTGTGTGTTTGTGCGCACGTGTGTGTGTGTGCGCGCGCGCGCGCACTCGTGTATGTTAGAATAAGAATGATCCACATAAGCTTGCATATTTGAATATTTGGTTCCTAGCTGGTGGGCTGTTTAGGAAGGATTAGGAGGTGTGGTCTTGTTGGAGTAGGTTTGGTCTTATTGGAGAAGGTGTGTCACTGTGGGGTGGGCTTTAGGTTTCAAAAGCACATGCCAAGCCCCATCTCTCTGTGGCTCCCACCTGCTGATCAGGAGGTAAGCTTTCAGCTACTGCTCCAGCACTATGCCTGCCTGCCACCATGATTCCTGCCATGATCTCACCTTCTGAAAACATAAGCAAGTCCCCAATTGAATGCTTTCCTTTCTAAGTTGCCTTCATCATGGTATTTCATCACAGCAGTAGAGTAGTAACTAAGTCTCTCTCTCTGTCTCTGTGTCTCTCTGTGTGTCTCTGTCTTTGTCTTTCTCTGTCTCTCTGTCTCCCTCTCTACCCACCCCCCTTTGTGTGTGTGTGTGTGTGTGTGTGTGTGTGTGTGTATGTATGTGTATGTGTGTAAGAGAGACAGAGAGAGAGAGAGAGAGAGAGAGAGAGAGAGAGAGAGAGAGAGAGAATACATGAGTAGATGTACCTGCAGAAGCTAGAAGAGGTCTTCGAATCCCCTAGAGCTGGAGTTCCAAGTAGTTCTGAACCATCCAGCATGGGTACTGGAAATGCATCTTAGGTTTTTGTAAGGGTAATATGTGCCCTTAACCATGGAACCATCCACTAGTCCCTAATGCTTTAACTGTAAGATGGCTGGTTCTATTTCGTTGCATAATGAGTTTCCAGAACTAAATTTTGTATCCCTACTGGTAGAATTCATTTTCTTTTAGATAGTAAATTTACTTTTTATTTCATTGGCTTGAATACTTAACATTGACTGAAATTTTATGTGAAATTTAGGGAACGTTATACTTTTCCAATTTTTATATGCTATCTGAAAATATTTGAAGTACTTTAGGAAATTCCCAGTTTTCAAATAGTTTTGAAAATCTTGCCCCCCCCCCCCTTATTAGAAAGTGTAAAACTGACTTTATTTTTGTCTCGTTTGATTCTGGGCAGCTAACTAGGTGATTCACTCTACATGGATGACAGGTGGCAGGCAGCAGAGTGGAGAAGGTAGACTCAAACGCAGAAAGGTTATGGCAAACCACTAAAATGTAAGAAATAGAATATTTACTCAAAAAATAATTTGTGATCCTTTGCTAAAAGTTCCAAGGCTGTAGTGAGGAAGAAATGAAGACAAAAACGTCCCTGACTGCATAACATAAATTAATATGCATATGACCACTAAAAACACAAGGAAGCCCAGGACTTGTCATTGTGACTCATATTACAATAGGAATTAAGTTTTTAGTTGACCAAATGCCAGGCATATGCATGTAAATCCATTTTATCTGAATTACAACTCAAGAAATTATTTAACAAATTGGAAAAATTATGTAAACTCTCAATGAACAAAATAGAAAGCCAAGACAATTGATGTCCATGCTATTTGGAGAATTAGTTAGCAGAAAGATAATTGCTAGTTACTTTTGTATAAATAAACAAAAATCTGTAAATACACAATAAAGCAAATTTTTATCTTCTAGAGAAAAAACAAACAAATGACAACCCTTTATTACCCTGGTAATTATCTTTCAAAGGCTTAGAAATTGTT
The DNA here is from genome assembly GCF_903995425.1 of Onychomys torridus. NCBI lineage: Eukaryota > Metazoa > Chordata > Mammalia > Rodentia > Cricetidae > Onychomys > Onychomys torridus. The sequence continues at coordinate 21,219,990 of NC_050446.1, forward strand.
CAGTCAATCAAAGAGGGGAGTAGGTATGAAGACAGGAATAAAAGAGAGATGTCTTGAAACACTGTAACCACTTATCCAATTAATCAATTCCTCTTGCCCCTGTGTGTGGCCTCCAGGCTCCTCCTATATCAGACTGAAGAGAAGACTGTCGGGTTGGAAAGCCGGGGAAAACCAGGCCCAGTGAGAGGAATGGCGTGCATGTCTGTCAGCCCAGGCTGCCATAACAAAGTCTCTAAGATGGGGAGGCTTTAAAAGACACCCTTTTCCTGAGACTAACAGCCCTGATCTAAGAGCCACCAGGCTCTCTTTCTGGCTTGCACAAGCCAATTTCATATTTCCCCTCAGTGACTTTTCTTTCTTGTAAGAAAGCTAGTCATACCTGATTAAGACTTCATCCGTATGGCCTCAATTATTCTGAATTAACACAGGGGATTAGGGCTTCAACATACGACCTTAAGAAGGCACATTAAATTAATAACACATAAATGTGAGTATGCTCTTCATAGCAGCTAGAACTCATCAAGAGACTATGTGCTTTCTCAGTGCTTTAAACCTAAAGGCTCAAACAGGCTAGAACTCACCAGGAGACCACCCCCTGGTCAATCAACTTGTTGGGAACACCTTGCTTAATGATCCTCCTTTACATTGAAAACTACATTACCATGCTATCTATTACAAAATTTTTAACTCTGGTTTAAAAAATTGTGAGCAAAAGTAACCTTACTTTATTTCAATTGTATTGAGTTCCTAAGGTGCAAATTTCTGTTGGCTCAATGTGGCTGTGTTATAGAATCTGAAGATTGAGTGCACACTGACAGTACCACTCACCTTCTATGGCACAGAAAGATGACAGGAACAATATAAGGATGCGTGCCTCCACAGACCAAAAGTATAGCTGCTGCAAAAGGGCTCAGAAATTTGCAAGTGCACCTTTGGGGGGCAGCAAGTGAAAGCCTCAGAGAATGGAATCTGCATTAAGATCATTCACAAGAAGCAGTAGGGTGTGTATGCAACCTGTGTTGTGGGACCTTGAAGCCAATCTCCCAGGATGCCAAAGGGCATTCAACCTCAGGGAGGCTAGATGCACAGCATCTCCTGCTCTACCAGAAGGTTCCCTTGGAGCAGCACCCTTGATCTGTCAGGAAGCCCTGTGCATGACAAGGGAGGAAACTCACATGGAAACAGTCTCTATTATAGCTAAGAGGCTGCATTTTTGAAAACCATGTGTATTTGTTGAAATTTCTAACAGATAAACAAATGAAAACCTAAAAATAAAGGTATATATTAATTCAATGTGAGATTTGTGGGTTTTTTTATTTGTAGACTGTGCAGTGTGTGTGTGTGTGTGTGTGTGTGTGTGTGTGTGTGTGTGTTAGCAGTAAGCTTGCTGTTCAAATAATAATTGCTTTCTAATCCTGTTACTTTGTGTTTCGTATTTATCATCCTCAAAAGGGGGAGTTAGGATGTTTATAGACAGGCCAGGAAAGTCGTAAGATGATATTATTTAGTGAGAGTTATTTATAAAGCCAGTAAACTCTAGATGATTTTTCTTTGACTATTTAAAAGTTTATAGGGCTATTGCAACTTATTAAATGTACAAGCATTTTGTTGCTCAATAAGTATATTCATGTCACATAAAGATAGCAAAAAATTCAAAGCTGTCATCTTCCACTATTGTTAGTAAGGTGTGGGGGACCTCCCTCACACCCACATTTCCCCAGAGTACTCTTGAGAAGAAGCAGCAAGAAATTAATATTAGACAGAAGGATGGGGGGAGAGAAACAGACAGAAAATACAGGACAGCCTCGAGAGGGCCGGGACCCTAATCCATCAGCCTGACTGTCTCTGCCCTAGTGTATTTAAAAGAATGCCAAAGGGGTGGAGCAAAAGACCTCTCCCCCTCAGCACAGTCAAGTGCAGACCATCTCAGACACCTGTACTCAGGCCCGTGATCCAATCCTCTTCTTTATGCAGTCCTGCTGGGTAAAGCCACTCGGAAACCTAAAACCTGGCTCCAACAGTAAGGAGAGAAAAAAGGGCTATAAATGTTCAGGTTGCTTAGAAAAGAAAAAAAAAATGCTTGAACATTTTTTAATTTGAAGAAGCTACATTAATTAAACTCTGCTTTGTGCAGCTTTATCTGGTTTGTAAACTCTATACAGTGTCATGTAATTCATGTTCTGATGCATTTCTGATGTTGGAAACCAGTTCTGACAGTGAGACTATGTTAACAATCATATAATCATCTGACACCAGCTTCCCAGAGTTCGTTCACATTACATAGGTTTGGAGTTGGACCCCCCTCTGGTGCTCCAACTTGTGACACCTGCCATAGGTCCTTACTTTGAGCTGACTATCTATATACTGGGATTTCTACAATTGACTCCTCAGTTGTAATAGCATAAGATACACTTTCCATAGTCTAACCAGCTGATTTGAAAGTACACTACCAAGCAGAGCAAGAAGGAATCTCAAGGCCATGTGGGAGGGTTGGTCAAGCTTACCACGCCCTCAGTGCTCAGGTCTGCTCTCAGGCTCAGTGTCCAGTCCCTGCCCAAACAGGATGTAGTAGGTGAGATGACCAGTTCAATCATCTAGTCACATGATCTCTCCTGATTTCACCTAAGTCACAGCCTGGAATAAAGAGCCAAACATATGAGACATTTCTTCTTTTCTTTGTACATTTTTACTTGGATATTGTATTACTTAAAACAGAGATATTTCAGTTCTCTATGTAAAAAGGCATATAAAAGATATTAATTAATCTTGAAATGTCTAAAGTCTATTTTATATATATGAAACTCAATAAAATATATGAATAATTTCCCAAAAGCTCGATCTTATATAAAAATTATTATAGAGTTAAATACTTGGCTTTCTGCTGTAACTTACATATCCAGTGAAATATCCCTAGTATTTCAGAGGCAATAACTCCCAAAAGCTGAAACCTTGAAGTTATTTGCACAAGTTGCAGGTAGCTCAATAGGTTGGAAAGTATACTCTCCTCAGTAATCTTTACTGCCTGTTATTAATCTTTGGGGAAAGAAAAGGCTTTGTGGATCTGGTAAATTTTAGGGACTTTCTGAGTCTTTTGAGTTGTCTCATCAAGTCTTAGCAAAATTTTATTTAGAATTTTTCAAATTAGAAGGAATTTCCCTCAGAGATGGAAGGTTTGAATTCAGAGGAAATTGCTACAGGGACTTGGGGACTTAACTCAGTGACAGAGTGCCTGTCCAATGAGATCTAGATCCTGGGGTCAGTCACTAGCATCAGAAACAAACAAGCAAGGCAAATTGCTACACGGAAGCAGAGTAAGTATTCCTGTAAATTAAGTAGAGGAGTCTGGTTTTATTCAAAGAAAAAAAAAAAACCCAAAACAGAAAGAGGAGATAGTTAGTTTCTTTCCAAGGTAGGACAGGGAGACAAATTCTTTGTATTTCTGTTCATTACCTGTTCTGTGAAGTAACTAAGGCACGGGGAATGTTATTTTGCCCATTAAAAGTGACTGTTTGGAAATCAGACTATCTTTCTGATGCTGGTTTTTAATGTTAAGTAAGAAACTGGTTTCACCTGAATGACATAAAATATGAATGCAATTTCATTTTTATTACTGGCCTGATTTATTGGAAACTTAGTGTGGGAGTTTTGTCCTAAGCAATGTCTTCTTATTTAACATTTTTTCATTGTGTTTCTCAAAGAAAAACCATACAAGATTTCCTTTCACCTTGCTTTCAAAGTGTTTCTAGGAGGAAAAAAATCCAAATTTAAAGTAATAAAATTGTTAAAACTTCAAAATACTGTTTCTTCTATTTATATTTTACTTCCTTGCTCTCTCTCTCTCTCTCTCTCTCTCTCTCTCTCTCTCTCTCTGTGTGTGTGTTTGTGTGTGTGTGTGTGTGTGTGTGTGTGTGTGTGTGTGTACTCAAGTGCATGTATGTGAGTGTGTATATATCCTCAGATGGAACCCATGGCCTTACATGCAGTAGACAAGTTCTCTATCACTGTTCCATGCTTCCAGCTTTATTGTAATTTTTGTTATTAATCTTTATATTGTATCATAAAGAATTCAAACTGTCTCCAGAAAATGACATAACTTAAAATCATGAAATAATTAAAATAACAGTGAAGTGTAGCAAAAGCAAAATTGCTTTTCATTACTAAATATTTCATAAGCAGACAGAGATGTCTTATTCTGGTCATTGTTGAATCTTCTAGTCACTTTTAAACATAGTCTTTAACACAAGATCATTCAAAAAGAAATAAAAGTAGGGCGGTGACAGTTATTATGTGCACATGTTGATGGCTCTAGAATGAACGGGAAGAAAAAGTGAGTGATCAGTCATATTTGTTCAAAATTTTTTCAATTTTGAATATAAACAAAAACTACTAACAAAATATTTTAAGTAGAGCCAACAATTCCACAACACATGGGACATGGGGTAACTTTCCCTTATAATTAATGTCATATTATCAAGATGCTAGAAATAGATGTGCTGGAGAATATTATTAGGATCATTATTAAGTCTACTTCCCCTAGATACATAAAAGTCACCAAGGGTTAGATGCATGCACTTGATCTTTTAAACGTGAAGTATGAACATATTTCCTTTATGAAACTGTGGTTTACCATGAGAGGAGCAATGAGGCTCAGGTGACCTACCTCAGCTGGCCCAGTCCCTCTTCCATGCTCTGGCCATCTCTATGGGCCATAGAAATTTGTAACTAGAAAAATTCCCTGGGGCTTTGCCTAATTACAGTTCTGACATCAAATGCACAATAGCATTCGCATCTGCTTAATAAAGCAGAGGGAAGAGGATACGACAGTCCAAGTGGACTCTCTTACCAGACGGTAAGCAGCTGGGGGACTTGCTCTTCTTAGCTTACAAAAACGTTGATATTATATTGGGATTGGAGAGACAAAGAAGGAAATTGGTTATGAACCTGGGTCTCCCATATTTGATTTTTGGGGAATGTCTCATGAACAGTGCTTCCACATGTAATTCTGCACAAAAATTTATTCTTACTTGTGAGACTTTGGTTTAGTTCTATTTGGATATCAGTTTCCATATTGATATAATGAAGGAAACCCACAATAGATTTCTCATCTCATGGCTAAAAAGACTGTGGGAAAGAATGTAAGTTGCAGATTTCAAAGTGCTGATGCACTTCCTGAACATAAGCTGTAATGGTTCAGCTCACTTTAAACTCCCAGGAGTGGCCATTTAAACATTACTGAAATTAAAAAGTCAGTGCATAGTAATGGCTCCATAAGTATTACCTTGCCAGGCTGCAATAGAAGAAGACAGTGCTTATATTGAGTTGCCAAAAAACAAGTGGAAAACACTCATCTCAGATAAAGCAACTCCAATTTTAACATTTATCAAAGAAAATCACAAGTGGTCCCCAAAGGGAAGAGCCTCCCAAGTCTTAATCTTTCAGGAAACTTCTAAAAAACTGTGCTCTGAATAATTTTAGGTCCTGATGTTTTCTCATTAATTCAAAGAAGGCTCTTAGGACAGGAAAGGGAACAAGGAGAGGCAACTTGAGAGAGTTTCATTTAACTTAAACCATTTATCTCTCAGAGAATATTGAAATAGTGTAGAACAATATTGTGTTCAGAGGTACGACTTGAACCCATGAGGTCAATTAGGTAAACTTTCTTTTGAAAAAAAAAAAAAAAAACTAAAAAATAGTTCAGTTGGCATTGCTGTGAGGTTAAGAATAAATTATTCTTAAGTGCCTTTAGTTATACTCACAGTAAACATTTCTGTTAGTGTTTCAAGACTTTAATTCTAGCATCCCTCCTGAGTGTACCTGGGTATACACATTTGCATCCTAAATAAATGGGCCTTGTCTTTGGACAGGACTCAGCAGTAGGTTAGGATGGCATCCAGGGAAGTGTTCTGGTGAATTTCATATGTAGTAGTCAAAGTTGGGATAATGGTTTGAGGATAAAAAATCGCTCAAAGTAGTAAGAGACTATTGACAAAGAATTGGTTCAAGAATGAGTGTGCCCTTGAAAGTGAGGGAGAATTGCCACAAGTAAGCTGAGATTGGTTTAGACCAGCATATCTGGGGTGGATATGCTTGTAGGGTCAGAACTTACCCATGCCAGAAATATTCAGAAGGTAAATATGTATAATGTGACAAAATTTCCCAGGAAGTGATAGTTATAATCAATATGTAATGCTTAAGCAAAAATAAATGCCTGGGTTTCTATATAAAATCTCTCCATTAATCTCTTCCAATTCTTTGTTTTCATCTGACAAATACTGTGTTTTCTTACCATTTTTATTTATTTTTAAATGTTTTCTCCCATTAATTGTTTCCTTGCCATATTGTTTTCTTTTTTCTTCTATTTTCTATATCAAGCTTTTTAATAAGTGGTTTTCACAATAAATATTTACAAATGACAGAGAATCATATGATCAAGACAGATACCATAGAATAGGGTTTTATTTAAGAAGCAATAGTAAAAAAATATCATACTGCAGTACAGAGAAACAGCTAGGATAGAGCTGATAACATTTACTTTAATAGCATATTTCAAAATGTATTTCATATGTAGGAGAAGATATATGTCATTATATGTGAAGTAAGCTTATCATGTCCAATTACTATGTCTAGACATGTAGATGGACATTGTTTTCCTGGCCCCTTGATTTCAGACCTGATCTCCCTTAAGATGACCAAGGATGTCTTTTAACACCCACTACTTACTCACCAATTGTACAACAACTAAAAAAATCCAGATAGCCAATACGATTTGCCTCTGACCAAAGGAAAACACAGGCTCCTCCTTGAAAAGCTGTGTTAATATAAGAACTCATAAGTTAAACACTCATTTCCAGTTACCTCACTCCAAGCCCACATACCCTAGAATTTAGTGGACTTATTATCCCACTGACCACTGTGTTTCTAAAGGGAACTCTATTATAACTATGCCTGTGAGTAGACCATGTAATACCAGCATTACATATTTTTCTCTAACAGCTTTATGAACTTCATGGTAGATATTTTCCTCAGTGCTAGTGAGGAAATCATTTACCTTAAATAGGTCTAGTTGGTGTTTTTAAAAGAAACATATAGAAAGTTGAAACACATAAGGTGTAAAGCTTCTCTGGGGTGTCCAGTCACAAATGTAGGCTCTGTCTCCTGTCTCCTTCCAGTTCTCAAACATTCATAGCCAGGTCCCATGGTGTGTAGGTAATAGATTTCTTAATTTTGCTTATGTTTTCATCAGATGGTACACATCTACCTTGTCATTTTATCCCTGTGTGTGAACAAATCATAAAGGTATTTAAGCTGTGGTATTTCTTCATGTCTTTTGTCTTGACAACTAGGACCGATCTTACAGTGGTAACAGTGAGATATATCTGGCAGAGTTGACTTCTGTTACTAAAGGTGCACTTTAGTTTCATGTCAGGAACAACAACTTCAAAGTTTAATTTCAAAATGTACACACATTAAAAAGTACTCTCTGGGGATTTTGCCAACTGATAACAGAATAAATCACTTTGAGTTTGTGGGTCATAGAAATGACTATTATCTTGGTTTTGTTACTTATAACGTCAAAAAAGAAATACAGTTTTTAACTGTCTACATGTATGTAAATGGATCAGGTGTGGAACTTCCATTTTCATAATTACATATCAATAATAACATTGGTATGATCAAATAAAGTCCTAGCCTCATGTTCCAAGTACATTCTAAACCAACAAGATAAACCTCAAATATGATGGATTTTTAATGATTGTTTTCCAGGAGCCCATGAGAAAGAAATAGTTCTAATGAATGCTTTGACTGTTAATTTACATCTGCTACTGGTAAGGATTCTTTTCCATCTGTGTTTTGGGTTCTCTTATTTGCATAATCTGATATGTTTCTATCTTAAATTCATAAGTCTCTGATGGGCTATTCATTAACATGTGAGATTATTTATATTTTCACCAAGAAATTCTAGACTATGACCGCATCGTTCCTTCTTAATTGTGGAAGAGTTTCTTCTTACAAAGAGCTTTAGAGTAATGAGTTCTTATCAAGAACAGAAGGAAAAAATAGTAACAGTGCTTGAAAGAAGAAACTGTTCTATAAGAACACTCATGGCAAGCTCTGAGCCTTTCAGAAAGGATGTTTCCCTACGCTGAAAAAAAAAAAAAAAGTTGGTGGTTTCTAACATCAAACTAAAATGCACCTTTGGTAGCAGAAGTCAACGATACCTAATGTATTTCATCATTATCACATTGTGATTGATCATAGTTATCAATACAAAAGAGCTGCATAACAAAACATCACAGGTTAAGTACCTTTGATATTTATTTATACACAGGGAGAGAAAGACAAAATACATGTTACACTCTGGTGCAAACATGCAAGAATCTGTTTTTGATTCATATTGAAAAGTTCATACATCCTTAGTTTTAACTCCCAACTAATTGCTTAGTGTCTCTGTAATGTTGGTCCAACTTCTCAGTATCTCTGAGAAATAGTATTTCTCTGTGTAATAATGAGGACAACAGTGTCTTCCTCATAGATGTGCAGGACTCGGTGATTTAACATGTAAAAATTAATTTATCACCTGGCCATTAATGAGCATCCTGATGAAAGGTGTTGTCTGTATTAGAATCTGTGCCAAGCTTATTGTTCAGGGGCTTCATGGAGAAATGAAAGGGCCAGTGAATAGGCAGTGTATTTCTGGCTGGTGCCTCTAAGATAGACAGGGGCTTCATGTGATGGCAGAGGCACATTTAGCTGGACGTAAACCAAAACTCCATAAAGCAAACCACCAGACAAGAGGGAAAAGTGAGAAAGGGAACCAAATTGGCAGAGTAAGATATGTACATAAGACATGCATAGAATAAGCTATTTCAGCCTCACTCTTGAGAAATTACCTTTAAATGTTTAAGGAGATAAATTTTCAATTAACGTTAAGGTAAAGCCTTAGAATATGTTTTTATCTGGTTCACACTTTCCTCTGAGTATGTTTTCCATTGATAAATGTAATGAGCCAATATCTCCCCCCTCTTCATAATTCATTGGAAACTAGGCTAATTGGAAAGGTACCCCTGTCAGATATCTTAGATGTTTAATTAATTAATGTCTTTAAAACATTGGAGCTTATAAAATGAAAGTGTGGCATAAAGGAGTGAATGAGTGAATTGTGTGTTAATGATTCCCAATAACTCTGTTTCGTTGTAGTTATCATTCTTTAAGCCCACACCAAGGCGGCACAAGATTCTTCTAGAGGCCAAAGCCTTCCCTTCTGATCATGTAAGGATTTCTTCAGATTATATTTATGTTCTTTCTACTCTTCCTAGCAGGATGTATCATTTTCCTGACTTGAATGTTTATTCGTTAGTCGTTTCAAAGTAAGCTGACTAAAAAAGATCTGTCAAGTGCTTTTGATTTAGGGTTTTTTTTTTCCTAGATACGAGATTTATTTCTTTTGTTCAAGTAAACATGTGTTCAGGGAGAAAAGGACTGAATGGGGACATTGATTTATTAGTCCTTTTAAAGATGTTGAGCAAATCGTTCCCTAAATCAAGTGTGGTTATAAATGTTTTATTAATTCCTGTTGCTGTTTTATTTTATAAAATCAAATCAATAAAAACTCCACTGCTTAACCCTTTGGCAATGTTAAATTGTCATATGAACTTGTATTTGCATCTCTTTCCTCATAGTATACTAGCAATACTTATTGATTCCTTTCTATGAAAAAATATTAAAGATTACAAAATGCTAATGCAGGGAGATGGCTAAGTCTGTAAAGAGGTTGCTGTAGAGGCATAAGGATCTAAATCGGGCTATCTACCACTCACAAAAAAAGCTGAGTAGAGCTATGTGGACCTGTAGTCCCAGAACAGGGGACAAGAGAGAGAGGAGGATGTCTGAGGCTTGCTATATAGCCTGTCTCTCTTCTCAGTAAGTTCCAGTTTCAATGAGACACCCTGTCTCAAAAAACAAGATATAGAAAGATCATCTAAGTCACCTTACATTGACCAATGGCTTTTGTATGTGCATGTGAACACACACAGAAAAATGTATGTGTAACTACAGCCTTACACAGAGAGAAGATTAAAGGATTTCTTGTAGCTCATTCAGATACTCATGATTCTTCCAGATCCATACACAGGTAAAACCTTTTCTTTTAGTTTTAAAGAAACCTCACTCCTATTTTTTATTATTCTATACTACATCTTGTAATTTTAAATCGTGTAATTCTATTAATCCAACAAATGATATTTTGCTAAAAAAAAAAATCAAAACAAGATTATGACCTTGCTACCTTGAAGATGATTCCAGCTCCTCTTAGTTATTTGGCCAAATACATATCTGATTTTCTCCATGGAGTCTCAAATGTGATCTGTCTTTCGTGCCTGACTCTTTCTGTGGTGAGCTATTAGTTTATCCTAACTCAAGCCAGTACTTCAAATTCCTCTCCTTGAGTACATTGCAAGCCCCAGCTGTGATTTGCATTGGGTGAGTTTCCTGGAACAACCTCCTTATCTCTAAAAGCTACTCTGCTCTTTTAATTACCTTTAGTATGTGGTACTTCAACAAATGCCCCACATCCTGCTCCATTACATTGAGAAGGTCCTCTCTGGTATAGTCATTCACTTTACCTTTAACATGTGGTTTAATATAATGATTTTGTTTCATTGGTATTTTATTATTTATTTTCACAGGAGTTAACAGACTGCTGTGCTTTGGACTTAATTTAATGAACAAAATTCTTTCTTTTTCAGTATGCTATTGAATCACAGATTCAACTTCATGGACTTGATGTTGAGAAAAGTATGCGGATGATAAATCCAAGAGAGGTATCTGAGAAAGAAAGAAATGTTCATTATACTTCTACTTAATGCCCATTGATTTCCCTCAGAAATGTATTATCTTCATGGATTTGATGTAGCTTATAAGAAAGCATAAAAAACCAATGCATTTTTTACTATTAGATCATTTTGTTTAAAATAAAAAAATAAATGGAAGTATATTTATCTTCATTTTTAAGAGCTAGATATATGACAAGGAATTTTTCCTTTTATGCCAAAGGAGTCCATAGTGGTCAAGTGGGTGAGAATGGGATGACAAATTGGATATACCACTTTAAATTTCAAATATAGTTGCTGGTGGATCCCATTAAAATCAAAGACTAGAGATCAATGGGAAACTGTATGGAGACTGTATTTGATGTTCTTTTGCAATGTATCAAACTTTTCCTTGTACATGAGACACAGTACGTTTTCTAGAGCCAATAAGTTGAAGAGTCTGGGATTCCAGTGTATGTAGGAACCAACATAAAGGATTAATGGTATAAAAGAGTCTCAGATCTGTAAGAGGTATCTGTTTTCACAGGCACTACATAAATGGGTAGTTTCTAGCATAAATGAATATAGCCACCGGAAACCAAAATTCAGGGCTAGATATGACCAGTATACTTTATCCTCTGGGTCCACTTTAACAGTTGTTTGCATTAGTAGATAGCTTCAAATCAAAGTGAATGAGAGCTTTATCTCACTGAAAATTTTATTTCTAATTTGATTCATGGTAATCCTTTAGCCAAATAAATTACATGTTAGTTTCTGCAGTACTCTCTTTAGTCTGTTTTTTGTTATTGTCAAACTGTATTAGAATTTTAAGAGTTTTAAGTTGCCAGTTCCCTAAGTAGAATTTTTATAATTACTAAGTTATTTCTTTATATTTATAAAAAGTATATATCTAATAAAACAGAGATTTCAATATCAATGGTTTTCCTATTTGGTAAAAAATCCCTAGGAGTCTTCTAATAGAAACTATACACACATACATACACACACACACACACACACACACACACACACACACACACACACACACCCCTACTCATCCATACATGTCTTCTAACATGGGACTTTGGACAATAGCAAGAAATTTGAAAACGTATATAGAAGGATAGTATAGAATTATTTTAATGAGCTTTCTACATGATATTAAGGCAATTAAGCATGCACTGGACCCAAATTTATGTCATGTTTGCTACAAGAAAAGATTTGTGGAAAAGTTGGTAGACATCAAACCCCTCACCCCTAAGCAGATGCTAATCTGATTTCTTACAGCTCAAGTTAAGTTTTCAAGATTGAATCTCACTTCACTGACAATTTCCAAACATTAGTTGTGGTGAGGAGGTTAGAGAAACTTTGTCCTTAATATTTTATTTTGCTCTGTTTTCTTCATGTTTGTCTTTATCTTTACATTAGTTTGGAAAAGATTAAATTTTATAATAATTGAAATGTTCAATTGGCAAAACTCAGTTGAAAGGTATGTAAGGAAGTTTTCACTGGAAAAAGTACCACTAACTTGGTAAGTGTAAAAAGTGGATCTCAAGCTTTGCTATAAAATATTTCAAGGACTTCATGCCTTGTTTATTAGATAAAGATAATAGGAAAACTATTTACAGGTTTGTAAATATTAGTTGAAAACTGAAGTACAAAAGAGCAAATCGGATTGTGCAGACAGGCACTTAAATGAAACCTCTTCAGCATTTTATTTTTTATGTCTTTGTAACAAAATCTATCCCAGTGCTGCTCTTTTGCCAGATTTCTGAAGAGCATTGGCATGGGGAAGCACAGTCACCTTTCATTGTGTTATGAAGGAAAGACATTAGTGGATATGGAGTGGGATGTTTGTTACTGTCATACTGTCAACTTTCACTGAATTTGACTTAGGGGGAAGAGACCTTAAGGATGGAGGACATACTGGAAGTAATCGAGGAGGAAGGAGACTCGATTGCAGTGATCCTGTTCAGTGGAGTGCAGTTTTACACTGGTCAGCTCTTCAACATGCCGGCCATTACAAAAGCTGGACAAGCAAAGGTAGACAACTCTTCTCTCCTTGTCACTTCCCCAGGCAGCACTCTGCTCGAGAGTGGTCCACCTGCGTTATTGTATGTGTGCTTTAAATTGTTTTAGGAATCTTTTTCTTTAGAAAGGAGACTTAAATTTTAAGATATTATTATTACTATTGCTATGGTTGTTGTATTTCAAGCCATGTTTACATGACGTAATGATCCAACCTCATTTATCATAATGTCATCCTCATGTGGGCCCGAGTCCAGGATGAGCACACTTTGCACACATGATGTGACTCTTTAGACAGCAAAAGAGGGATGAAATATTATGGTCTTCAGTATGAAAGGACTGTTAAAAAGCCCACTTCAGTACATTGTCATACTGTAACTTGTTCTAAATGTTAAAGCTAGGTACTTCCAGATAAGGAATTATGGACTCTATTAGTAGCTCATATAGAGTTATCAGTAGGATGAGTTTTACTCAAGTGACTTTAAGGATGCCATTTTATTTCTAACAATCTTCTAGCTTTATAATATTGTCTGTAGCAAAAGCATTTATTCCCCTGTATACTATTAATTCAAAATTAAATTATTTTTATTTGTATATCATGTTTCCCTCTATATAAGTAAGTGACTTAAGAATTTTTTTTATTAATTTTGGGCTATAAGCAAGAAATCAACTGGGAGAAAAATTCAATAGTAATAAGTTATATTTAAAATCCTAAGTAGCTGTTCTGTTTGATTATGCAATCAAGACTTGTATTAAAAAAGGTGACAATTGAATTTTATTCTGAACATTAATAAGTTATAGGATTATTATATATGTGAGATCCAGCTAATATGTGCAGTTATTGAAGCTAATGAATGGAACTAATGAAAAGAAATTTAACATCATTTTCAGTGGTCTCTAGGAATTTCCAACCAGGACTTCCAGCTGATTTGATGGATAACTGTGAAAGTGGTGCATTACAAGAGATATAAAGATAATGTCTTCTTAATTTAGATATTAAATCTTAAGCACCAAAATAAAGGGAGGCCAATAAAACTTGTGTTTTAAAATGTTCTGCAAGTAATCAGCAGCCATGTTCCCTTAGTATGCAAGCATGTCTCATTAACCTTCATAGAAATGATACAAGGGACAGAGACAGGTTTTCAGACACTGGCTGGATCTTTGTCATGTTAGATGATCCCTAGCAAGTTATTTGACCTCTCTGAGCTTCTGTCTCAAGTTTATAATAGCAGTATCTACCTCATGCACTAAGAATTAAGAATGTAGTATGTTAAGATTTTCGTGACTGCCTCACGTTCTGCTGTTAACCAGGGTCCCTCCCCACTCTACTCTCTTCAGTGGATATGAAACACTGGGAAATGTCCCAGATATTGACTTTATTTCCCATTAAAAATAAAAATAAGGGAGTTAGAGAGATAACTCCGTGATTAAGAACATTTGGTACTATTGCAGAGGACCAAGGTTTTGTTCCCAACATCCACAGGGCAGTTTAAAGCATTTGTACCTCCTGTTCCAGGCATCCAATGTCTTCTTTTAGCCTCTGAGGCACCAGGCATACTTGAAGTACATATACATACATGCAGGCAGAATACTCCAATATTCAAAATATAAATAAAATGTTAAAATCTTTAAAATGTGTTTATTAGGTTTTATATTGAATTCTTGTTCCAGGAATTAGCTGCTGGAACTAGTCTCTGAGTGTGCCGCTGGCTGTCATTCATTTAACATGTCTGTAGAATCAAATTCTCATGACACCATCAGTCAAGCAAATGAAGGGAAAACTGAGCGGTTCCCATCTAAATGCAATGATGCCATGGGAATGAACTAGGGATATGGCTGACTTAGATTTACCCATTATCAAATTTCTTTTAACAAATGTTTACCCTCTTGCTGTCCAATTGCTTTCATTCTCAACTGGAGTTGAAAAATTAGGCTAATTTAAAATTAGACTTATGTAACTCTCCTGTGTGGTCTATGAATATAAAGCTGATGAAAGAGACAGGGAGAAAATTAAAGGTGTCAATCACAAAAGAAACTGACAATTGTTAGGGGGAAGGAGACTTAAAATTATCACTGCTAAGACTTAAAAAGTGAGGTAAAAGAGAGGGAAGTTTCTAGAAATTGAGCATGATAGCAGCCAAAATGACAGTGAATAGAGCAATGAAAATCAATGAGTCACTTATGAAGTAAAAACTTCAAAATCTTGAAGGGAAAATTTCAAAGTTTGTAGTAGGGAAGTGGGTCCACACATTTTGAAAGGTAATTTAAAAATGTATATATACCAACAGCAGCACAAATCACAAGTAGCTGGAATTACTTTGTATCTTGAAATTAATTTAAAATTGGGCATATAGCTCTCCAGGACTGGTTGGGCAACCATAGTGCTGAGGTGTTAGGGATGTGCCTTCTTTTCGTTTCCAGGAGACACTTTTCTCACAGCAGATTCCCTGCTCCTCTAGCCCTTAACAGTCATGCGCCCTTTCAGATAGTGTTCTCTGAGCCTGTAAGAGAGCTGTGTTGGTTCATTAGGGGCTGGGCACCCCATGACCACTTGTTCTCTGCTTTTGATAGAAGTGCTAACAAGGAAGGATAAAACCTTAAGGAGCCGAACTATAGACAATGAATGGCAAACAATAAAACATGCTGAGAGCAGGAGAAACGTTCAAGGATAAACCCTCTAGTCCATTATACCACGTGGTCAGCTCTGAAATCATATACATAAAAACAACACTAAACAAATCGAGCATGTCATATATATATATATGTGTGTGTGTGTGTGTGTGTGTGTGTGTGTGTGTGTTACTCATGTGTATGTTCAAACACACACACACACACACACACACACACACACACACACACACACACACACATTCTGCTCATAAGGAAGGAATCCTGGTGCCTTAATTGTTTCCCAATGTCCCATTCCTTTTTCCTTTTTTGTTTTGTTTTGTTTTGTTTTGTTTTGAGACAGGGTTTTCTCTGTGTACCTTTGTGCCTTTCCTGGGACTCACTCTGTAGGCCAGGTGGGCTGTGAACTCACAGAGATCTGCCTGCATCTGCCTCCCAAGTGCTGGGATTAAAGGTGTGAGCCACCACCACCCGGCCCAATGTCCCCATTCTTAATGCTGGTATTATTTAACAACTTGGTATTATTCAATAAGTTGGTATTATTTAATAACTTGTGAATTGGGGGGATACAGCAATATTTAGAGGATAGAGCTTCCTATCCCAAATTCTACCAACTTTACAAATATAGGCTCTTTGTCCAGTTTGACTCTTTATAGAAGTTCAAAAATGTGTGCAAATATAGACCTTTCATAGCTGGCTTGTTCCTAGATTGTAGTAATAATTCATCCAAGCTATACTTCCTTGTATTTCTATCTGAGTATAACATTCACAGATAGGAAATATAGTACAATTTCTCAATTTGTACCAGAGCAGATGTGTGTTTGTTTGTGTGTTTGTTTTTCCATTTGAAGGCTGCTTCTATACATGCTACTTTGGCTGTTATTACAAATCACTTAGGGTAAGCCTTCATCAAATTTCTGGTAAGGATGTATCTTAGAAGTAGGATCCCTGGATCATAAGTTGTGTGTGAATTCAGTCATAATCAACAATACCCACCACTTTCCTACAGAATTATATAAATTTGGTGTGCACTCTGAGCAGTGTGTATGAGAGCAACTGTTGCCCTGCAGCAATCTTGGTATCAGTTACTCAATGCCCTGATCGAGTCAGAAACTTTCAAATGTGTGCTATATGCCTTGGGTATCTTCTTTTGTGAAACGCCTTTTAAGGTTTCTTTAGCCCATTTTCTACTGTTGTCTCATGTTTTCTGGTTAGGTTGTAAGTGGTGTAAAGTTAATTTTTGAAGGACAGAAGAATATTACATTTTCAATAGGTATCAAAGATGAAATAAAATTCATAGAAGAAGACTTGATACCACAACTTTAACTTATATGGTGATTGTAAGATGTGGAAGTGCTTTTCATAGCAAGAGGAAGGTCAGAGATTTGGGTGGCAAGATTGAGGAAAATGAAACAGAGTAGATAAGAAATCATAGAGAAGGCCATGAGGTGTCAGAAGACATGAGTTTGAAGAGAGATACTCAACAGTTCTTGGGACTACATGGTTGTTTCATATTTTTGAACAACCCATCTTTCTGGAGCTCTGATTTCTATATTTCTGATTTTCATGGTCTGTTACCTGTTTCTACTAACATTTCTTTTCTATACCAACAACATGCAGATGTATCCCCTTAACCTCCACCACCATCTCTAGTGATTTTGAAAATGCCCCTCAACTCAGTCATCCCTGCTAATTGAAAAGCCCTGGGTTGCAGGACAATGAAAAATCCACAGTCAATGCTAATCTTCCCACAACACTTGGATATCCAGCATGTGTTTCAAGATCACGTGCTTCACCATTACGCCAGACTTAGGGCTCATCTCTAGTTTCCTATCTGAATCATTTTTTTCTTTCTTTTTTCCTCTCTTCCTTCCTTCCTTCCTTCCTTCCTTCCTTCCTTCCTTCCTTTCTTTCTTTCTTTCTTTCTTTCTTCCTGATACTTGAGATAAACCCTAGGGCATTTCACCTCCCCCTCCTGAATGCTAAAATTGCAGTCATGTGCCATATTCTTACCTCTTGTATTACATCCCAACTGCAACCCTACCCTCCATCTCCCCTCAGAAAAGAGCAGGCCTCCCTGCAACATCAACCAAACATGGTATAGCATGCTACAATAAGACCATGCACATACCACCATATCAAGGCTGAATGAGGCAACCAGGTAGGAGGAAAAGGGTCCCACAAGTAGGCAAGAGTCAGAGACTGCCCCTGCTTCCACTGTTAAAATTTTAGCCAAATACTTTATGTTCTGCTTTCTCACTATCTGTTCTTTTCTTAAACATTCCTCAATCAAATATTAAGATTTGCAGGAGTAATGAACAGCAAACCAATGAAAATCAGCCCAATCACAGAACTCTCTTTTGCTAACCGTAGAGCAGTAGTGTCCTGAGGCTACTGAGCTGTATGGAGAAGCACAGTTAAGTCTGAGTGACAGATCTAGAGTCCTCAGACTTTCCACATCACAGTTAGGTCCAGGACCTATTTCTATTCAAGGCAGCAAGAAGGAAGAATGGAGGAGAGGGCAGGTTCATCTGTCTCATGTGTCCCTTTTATGTGAAGTGCTAAATCTTTCCCAGCAAAGCCTAGCAGATTCCTGCTCATGACTCAGTGCCTCTGAAGTGGCAGCCAAAGAGGCATGGGTGAAGAAAGAGTTTGCTTTTATGGTCCTATAGTTAGAAGAAAGTGCCAGAGAGTGGGTTTGGGATTGCCAACCCACAGTATTTTCTAACTACATCTACAGATGACCCACTGCTTTCTAACATGATGCCTTTGTTTCTGAGCCATAACTCCTGTTCTTTCTTTCCTTCCTCCCCCTTTCCCTCCCTCATCACATTTCACAGGCACTGAAAACAGTTCATAAGGAACTTATAAGAAAGAAACGCATGTTCTCATGAACGATAACTTCTTAGTTTAGAGTATCAAAAGAAATAGGTGACTGAGCCTGATAGTACGTGCTTATATCTAGCACCATGGAGGCTGAAGCAGGAGAAAGGAAATTTCCAGGTTAGTGTGAGTGGCTGAAGAGCCAGCCTTCCCAAAACCAGACAGACAAACAAACAAAACAATCCAATGAACAAAACTGAGTAGTTAAAAGTTCATTGGTAATTATCTTCTATTCAAAACTCTCTGTGTGTTAGTTAGGTAGAATAGCCTCTGTTAAAAAAACAAACAAACCAACAAAACAAAAAAACAAGAACTACAGACCCTTTCCCAATACCCACCCAGGGTTTATTTCTTGCTCATGCTGTCCAGAGGTCAACCTTCTGTCCATGCAAAGAATAGGTTCTCATGAGTCAGGATTGGACCTTTTGGCTTTCATACCATAAGCTCTGGTGTGTCCAGCCAAAGGATGAGGATAAAGGGTGTCATCAGCACAATTTCCCAAATGCCTTACCTTCAAGTGGCAAGATGCCTTCCTCATGTAATCCACTGGCTAACAGTCTGTGCATTCTCTGGGAAATGAAACTTAGTTGTGTCTGCAAAGTGTTGCTCACTTTGCTACCCGAACTCGGGGCCCTCACATACCGATTGGGGTAGGACGTTTCTTTTGAAATGTAGATTGGAATGTGCACTAGTCATTTTAGTAATTAAGGCTGGCAGGAGGGCAAAAGCACTTGTTGTGCAACACTAAAGACCAGAGCTTTTTTCCCAGAACCTCTGACCTCCATATATGCACCATGGCATGTGCACCTTTACTTACATTGTACAATATTTTCAGTAGTAAAGAAAAAAGTTTAAGTAATTGTATTAATTGTGAGATGTACGTACTAGACAATAGTGTATTAATTATATATTTTATATTAATAAACTAATAAGTAACTAACATAAAGTATATATGTTGTTAGAGTGTATTATATACTTTATATTTGGACAATTATATTTTAGCATAATTTAACTGATGAAATGCACTCATCAGCATAACTTATTTTGTCTACCTAGCAAATTAAGATGATAGTAATGTTTGCTTCATAAGCCTGCTTTAAGAAGAATTAAGAGAAATGACATCTTAAAAATATTTAATACTTAGCATGTGATAAGTACTCAATAAATGTTTATAAGTTTCAACATGAAAAAAGAGTAAATAAATATTGGGATATATAGCTTCCTTGGAAAAGGAGATAGTGAAGAAAGGAGACTTCCAGGTTAAAAAAAAAAAAAAAAGAAGAGAGTTTTTCACTGGTGAATGAGTATTTCTGCATGAGAATGCACACAAGAGCGGAATAATATAGACAGCTTGTTAAGGGCAGAAGAAGCTATGCTGAAGCTTCAAAAGTTAAGCAACAGACTAATACACCGTTCAATAATTGAACTCTTAAAAAATATTACTGTAGCCGGGCAGCGGTGGCACATGCCTTTAATCCCAGCACTCGGGAGGCAGATCTCTGTGAGTTCGAGGCCAGCCTGGGATACCAAGTGAGTTCCAGGAAAGGTGAAAAGATACACAGAGAAACCCTGTCTCAAAAAAAAAAAAAAAATCACTGTAAACTCCTTATGCTCTCTGTCCCCAAGCAAATGCCTTGCCCACATGAAACACCTGGTTCCTGGGAGATAGTAAATGCCCAAATATTACCTATTGAAGGGGTAGATGAATAAATAAGTCGCTTTAATCCTTCATCCCTTTGACACATTACAGTAACATACATATGGGGTGCTCATGTATTTGTTTCCTTTGAGCCTACTAAAACTAAAACACAGGTGGTAGATTAAAAGAAAGAATACCACAAGACACCTCTTTATCATGTAGCAATTTTTATTTTTATGTGTGGATTATATGTCAGGCCCAACCATAAAGCCTTCCTATTACTAATAAATATTAATAGCAATTGGAATCCAATCCATGTTAATAAAGTTAAATTAATTCCCAGCTATACCTGGTGATCTGTACCTGTAATCCTAGCTACCATCTGGGAAGCTGAAACAGAAGAAACATTGTAGTCCAGCAGCTTAGTGCCAGCCTGGGCAACACAGGAAGACCTCATTTCTTCAAACCTATACAGAGTGATGGGAGAGACAAGGAGAGAGATGGGGAGAGGGAAACAGGGCAGGGAAGGAGGGAGGGATGGAGAAAGAAGAGAGGGACTGTGGAAATGGCTCACTGGGTAACAACACAAGCTGAGTAAGCTGAGGATTTGAGTTCAAATCTCAGCACCAATATAAAAAGCTGGACATAGCCACAGGTGCTCCTGTTACTCATCACTGTGAGGAAAAAGAGACAGGAGGATTTCTGGGGCTTGCTGGCCAGCCATACTAGCTGGAAAAAAATGACAAGCTCAGGTTCAATAAGCAACATTGTCTTCTGGAAATAAGGTGCAATTGATAGAGTAGGACACACGGCCATTGAGAATGCTCATGGACATGTACAATAAACAAATACACGCAAACACACAGACATGCACACACACACATGCATGTGCAATCACACAATTGATTCTGAATACTTAATGATAAAGAAAACCACAGAACACATAAGTATCTCATTGGTAAAATCAATTAGCAAAAAGTCAGAGATACCAAAGCAACATCCACATGTGAATGGTCATTCATTTATCTTCAGCATAAATCCCAACTTTTCTTTGAAAAATTTTCATGTCTGTAAGTGCACAGACAAATGATTGCCTAAGCTTTTAATAGAAACCTTAGCTGTAAATGGTTGAAGTCAACTTCCAAGAACTGTTATAGTATAATACCAATAATGCTTATGTGGGGCATCAAGACTTGCAGTCATTTTGAATGCATTAATAATAAACTAAGTCACCAATAATGCATTGGTGTCACATTAAGAAAAAAAAAAATCAAAGCATTTCCCTTGTGTCACTTAACCAGGAGAGAGCCCAGATTGGAATTCCCTACTTGCTCTCTGTCTTCTGTCTCGTCTGTCAGAGGAGTATGAATCTGTGCCTGCCTCAAGGCTGTCTTGTGAATGTGTCTGTCTGTCTGGGTGTGTCTGTTCCTAAGAAAGGACTTTGCTCTCTCTTTCAAAGAGCAGCATAGTAAGCACCACACTGGGGAAGGAATGTGATACTTTACAGAAATCTTTAACAGAGTTTTACGAAGGATTAAGTCACTGGCTCCAGCTCACCCCATCTGGCCCAGATAACAAACATGATTACAAATAACATTGTTTATATAGCAATATCTGTAGTTTGCATACAATACTTATGATGGATATTCATTTTATAAGAATAAGCTTAGTCTTCCTTTGCTGTTTTCATCAAATGATTATCATAACACATGAATAAACATATATGCATTCATCTTGAGATGACACCTATGTAATAGTTTAGGCTATAAATGTTGGTTACATGGGATATCCAAGGCAAGTAAGGTTGGTTGTTGTATTTTTCTCTTAAAGACATGTTAAACAAACATGGCAAATAACAGTAGGATAGAACTCTTAAGTCTTAACATGACTTCAAGTTATATTATTAATTCTGGCTGTGAGGTACAACCAAAGCTCCTATCTCTTAGAATATAAGATGCATTTTTTTCATAATGCATTGCCACAGATGCTAAATGAGATATATTTATTAAAATACATAGATTTTTACTTTATTGTATATGTATATATTATATATTATGTATTAGCAGGATCTGTGCTCACTTTTTCTTTATAGCCCAGTCTAGCCTAACATTCATGATCCTCCTGTCTCAGCTTCTTGATCTTCAATGGTATGATCATGTGCTTACCTGCCTGAAGATGCATAGAATTCTGATGTACAAAAATTAAACTCTTACACAAAAAAATTTAATATTACAATTTCACTAGTGAGCTATCTTTACTAGAAACTATAAGTCAGAGTTCACTTGAGAGGACCTTACAGTCATCACATAAAAGAATTTTGTCACTATATTCTCTATAGTAAAGTGGCATATATTTGTATATTTCATTCATCAGTAAATATTTTCATGGCATATTATAATAATAAAATGCAAATAAGGACCACTTAGCACAGCATTGCATGCCAGGTGACCTTCTTATGGAATATAAATGAGATGAAGGTAGCTCTAGCAACATGAGCAGATATTATCCAGTAAGACCTTCTCTGTCAGGACTAGATATCCGATAAGGATTATTCTCAGAAGTGTAAAGTGTTAATGGGTTTATGAAGAAGGAAATGTGTCAGTATAATCTAATTTAAGGACTTCAAGAAAGAAAGAATAAGACAGTGTATGAGGGCAACACAGTAGGAAGCAGCATCTTCCAAGCTTTATGAACTTCATGAATACCATTGCAAGACACTGCAGGGCTTTAGGTGTTTAAGAAGACAGTTCTATTTTTACTTTCCAAAGGAACTTCCTACCTTCAAGGGTGAAAATGGACGGGAAGGGAATCAGAGTGGGCAAAATGAAAAAGTATAACACTATCTTTGCAAAAATGTAAAGGCAATCATTGTGATGTACTTCAGTGTGTTTTGATCATTTGAGAAATCATTTTTATCTTCATTCCCGCAGTTGTAATAAAAATGAGTTTTAAATAATCATTAGAGATTGTATCTACACAGAATTCCTGAAGTATAATATATATATAATACTTGACTAGTATATCTCTTGACTAATATAAATATAATAAAATATAGACTTGATTCTATCAGGGAAATCCAAGGAAAAGAAAATTGAGAATGTGTGTTTGTGTATATATGTGTATATGCATGCTTTAGATAATAAAATGCCATGGCTTCCCAGGAAATGATTGAGAGCAGAACATTAGTCTTTGTTTTAGTGAGGAGAGAAGTAAATTTTAAACTGAAAGTGCCATTAACACTGGTCTTTGGAATGGTAGAGGATTGCTGTACTACACTCAGAAAATTATCCACACTCTTAAATCCTCCCATTTAAAATCCAGAAATTATTAAGTCAAAATAAATTGGTGAGGATCAGTGCTCAGGAATCTAAAATTATTGAGCTATTTCTAAGCAGTCTCTTCAGGTGTTTTATATAAGACTTGATTAAGTGGACCATACAAGATAAAAATAATTTATTCCCAGTGGAAAAATATTCTAGACTCCAGATGTTGTTTTAGGATTATAGATCTGGGAAAAGCAAACCTCCTAGTTGTCAATCAGGATTTCTGATATTGCAGCCATTCCTATCAAAGGCAAGAGGGAGAGCTAGTTTTCTCATACCAAACCTCATTTACCTGATAATTCCAGGACCACCTGAAGAGATGTTACAGTCAGAGGGTTTTTATCAGATGATACAAGTGATGTAATTAGTTGTCTAAGTCTCATGGCTGTTCCTCTACCATTCCATTTTTTCTTATCTCTTTACTAATCAAGGAAGATTGCTTTGTCTTTGTTGTTCTGAAAAGTAAATGAATTCCAACGCAAAATGTATATATCCATGTATATACCCATTTTAATTTATTCACTACTATAATAATAAAGAAAGACTATGGAATTCTAAGGGTTCCTGGCACAGAAGAAAATGCAAAATAAAATACAGAAATCACCCACATCATTTCCTCTTACCATTTCTTTTTTCAGATGAATTATTTATGTAAACAAGTTTAGTACTATCACCTCAAAGTTAGTTGAGTTTGAGAATGTTTATTTACCAGCAAATAGTCTTCCTAAGGGAAGGTAGTGACCAAAGAAGAGAGCCATAAGAAATCTTTTCCATTCTTTTGGTTTCCTTTGGCTTTTTTCTTTTAGAAATTTCTTTACTTTTTTATGTGTGTCAGCATTTTTCCTATATGTAAACATGTGCACCACATGTGTGCCTAGTGCCCACACAGGTCAGAAGCAGGCTTTGAATCTTCAGGAACTGGAGTTCCAGATGTTTAGGGGCCCTCATATGCATATTGGGCAACAAATCCATGTCCTCTGCAAGAACAGCAAGTGCTCTTAACCACTAAACCATCTCTCCAGAACCAGCTTTGGTATTTCTAAGACAGGGTCTTGATATGTAGCTATCTGAGCTCAAGGCTGTCGACCTTCCTGCTTCAGGAAGAACTTCTCAGGAGCCCTGGAAGTATGAGTATGTAGTATCATGTCCAGTTATAAAAACTGGCTGTTATGGGACAAACTTAAGAGATGTCTCTTTGGCTTATTGTGTAGATTTTAATGTGACATCATCATATTTAGTGCATAATTAAAAACAGAAAAGGAAAAGATGGTTAGGGATTTTATTACTATGATTGGCACATGTAGTTTGAGTTTTCCTGCCTGGCCCTGTCAGGACAAATCTCTCTTACCCGCCAGTCCCACAGTCGCTCAGACCCAACCAAGAAAGCATATAAAAACTTATATTGCTTACAAACTGTATGGCCGTGGCAGGCTGCTTGTTATCTACCTTTTCTATCTTAAATTAACCCATTTTTGTTAGTCTATACTTTGCCACATGGCTTGTGGCTTACCGGTGTCTTTACATGTTGCTTTTCATGGCAGCGGCTGGCGGTGTCTCTCTCCAACCTTCTACTTCCCAGAATTCTCTTCTCTCTTGTCCCGCCTATACTTCCTGTCTGGCCACTGGCCAATCAGAACTTTATTTACACAGAGCGATATCCACAACACGTCCCCTTTTCTTTTTTTTTTTTTTTAAAGGAAGGTTTTAACTTTTACATAGTACAATTACATATAACAAAACAATTATCAAGCAAGAATTATAGTTACAATATTAAAGAAGATATCTTATCTATCTTATATTTGTGAGTCTAAGGTTTTATATCTAACTTATCTTTTATCATAATTGAGGAAATTATAACTATCTAGTCTTCAACCACATCAAAGACCTCAGAAGGATATAATATTACCTGAGAACCGGGAGAAGGATGTAAGCATTTTTCGGGAGTCTTGCAAGAGTAGACAGAGACAGCTGGCAGCCTGGACAGTCACCTAATGTTCCTTTGTAAAGTTGGAGCATTTGTCTTCAGCCCACAGGGCTAGAGTCTCTCGGTCACTTCTCTCAGTGTCCTGTAGAATGTCTGGCAGTTTCCTCTGTGAAGCAGGAACCTGAAGGACCATTTTGTCAAACAAAGTGTAGTGGTCACCTTTCTATGGGTCCTGCATGTCCAGTTGATCAAGCAGTCCAGGCAAGAACAGTTTCTTGCCCAAATGGCTATTTTTGCCAAGGTGAAGATAAACTCCATACGAAGTGTCTTCAATGCCCATCCTTGTCTTTGAAGTAAATCGGTGTTGCCAGGAGCAGACATGTCTCACTGCCCAGAAAGTCTAAATTTTAAAAATATTTTAAATGCCATATTCTGTAGACCTTTGAAGTGTTTGAAGATTACCTGTGTATCTGAAATATCTCTGTGTATACCTAGAAGACTTAACTAACATGGCTATGAGTATGATTATCATAGATGACCAGTTATTAATCTATTTTTAATTATCCATTACAATTTTAAATGAGCTATATGAACATAATACCTTAAACAAGAGTAGAAATATACACACAATATAACAAAATTAAGTTTGTATCAATAGACTAAAATCTAAACCAATGTAAAACATTTTAAACAAGTTGTTGCTCTTTAGAAGTAAGTTCCCTAATCTACCCTTTCATCCTATTATATCTATATCATATCCCCCTTTCTTCTTTAGAAAGAGATCTCATTTATAATCAACCTGCTTTAAAGAAAAATATTGGTTTTTCTCTGTCCCACACCAGAGGGCTCTTCTGATTTGGGACACAAGAATCTAACCTTTTCTTTTAGCAATATGTCTGGGTTTAGAGAAGGAGTGAGCCAATTCCATCTCCAAAGCCAGCTTGATAATTTTGGGAATGTGGGCGTAGTTTCTCTTACTACTTCCTGCTGGAGGGGGGCGCTGTATCTTATGGGGACACAAAGAAGATTTTAGGAGTATGGAGTAGTCCATTAGGGTGAACCTCTGAGCCAGTTGCCTTGAAAGCATTCTGGATGTTGGATCATCTGGGCCATGGTGTCATCGGAGACCTTTCAGGTGGTCTTTGCTGATCAAACCTGATGTATCTTAATCTGAAACAAATCCACAGCCTCTGGCTTTCTGTGGAAACAAAAGCAGAGACTCTTTTCCAAAGCAACATATCCTTATATCCAAATTTTGAAGTCAAGGTACCTTTAAAATTTACATATTTGTTTAACTCAACAGCTTTTATGGTCAAATCTTTTTACATGCCACCTACCCATGCTCTAGACTTCCCTGGATTTTACTATGTGTTTTTTGCTTGATATTGTTTGCACTTATTGTAATTCCAACTTATCTAAGTAATTATCCCTCATTATTCCTGGACAATATTTGATAACCATCTCTTTGTGTATAGTCTTGTATTAGGTTAGAACTTCCTTATTTAGACAAAAGGGGGAGATGTAGTGGATAGCCATCCCAGCATTGGCCTGGAAATTCCAACCCGCATTGAGGCTTCAGTAATGATCACGCCCACAAGGCGGGGCAGAGGAGGGAGCGGAAGACCGAGGAGCAAGAGGAGGTGGCTCTCTCTTGGTTCCGGGACACTGGACGCTGGAGGTAGACCGAGCAGAGTTCTCCAGAGAACACCGCCGGACTGCCCTATACTTTTGCCAGACCCTGCAACCTACCCCTTCATTTGTAAGTTACCCCACAAAATAAACCCTCCTTTTAACTACGTGGAGTGGCCTTAATAATTTCACCAATAGGCACAGAAATCATTCAAAAATTACTTTAAAGGACAATGTTTCTTGGTTTCACATCTCAAGCTGGGCTGTCTCCAGATAGAGTCACCATTACTATGTAAAAGAAAAATTAAGGCCGGGTGGCGGTGGCACACACCCGTAATCCCAGCACTCAGGAGGCAGTGGGAGGCGGATCTCTGTGAGTTCGAGGCCAGCCTGGTCTACAGAGCTAGTCCAGGACAATCTCCAAAGCTATAGAGAAAGCCTGTCTCGAAAAACAAAAACAAAAAAACAAAACAAAAAAAAAGTTTTTTTTTTCTGCCTATAAAGGAATCTTTACAGGTGAATGTCCTCTGTTTTCATTCCTCAGGTTGACCCCTACCTACTCAAATAGGCAAAAGCCTACTCTAGAGATTTTCCTTGCTGCCTTCACTCTCTTGGTAAACAGAGTGTGGTTTAATTACATATCAACAATTAAAATTCATGATATTTTATATAAAACTACCATTGGCAAATATCTTAGGAAAAACCAGAAGTTTGTTTGGATCATCATTCCTGCATGGTAACAACTCTAACCTAAGAACTCCCCAAAAGGCAAGCCTATGGCTCTGTGCCATCCTTGGTGCTGAAGCTGAATCACAGCTGATGTTTACATTCATGCTTCCCCCTGTGGCGTTCTCACAATGGGAGAGTGAAGTATTTCTCCCAGGCCCAACTTACATGTAAACTCGTCTGACTTTAGGGCAGCAGTTCTCAACCCGTGGGCCACAACCTCTTCAGGAGTCTTAAGACCATCAAAAAACATTACTGTTAATAACAGTAGCAAAATTACAGTTAAAAGGAGCAACAAAACAATTTTATGGTGGGGGTCACCACAACATGAGGAACTGTATTAAAGGGTCACAGCATTAGGAAGGTTGGGAATCACTGCTTTAGGGAGCCTACATATGAAATACTTGACCTTCATCATGAAAGCTTTTGCACCTCTGCTTAGGGAATTTATCATCCTACAGTATGAGAGCATCATTGGTTTCCTTTTGCTCTGCCTTACAATTTTTTCTACACCTGTTTAGACTCTTAAGTTTAGGGAGGTGAAATCAGTAGAGTACCAATGACTGACTCTAGAAACTTCACAGGCTGCAAGCTTTTGCTTTGCACAAAGTGATTTGCTTTAAATACACGATACGTCTGTGAACAGATATCTATGTGTTTTCAACAAAAGTGTTGGTCAGGCAAGTTGATGGGTCACAATATCACATAAAGAACAGAATTTAAATACGATCATTTTCTGGAGAACTACTTATAGTGGCTAGTTACCCTAAAAATTGGATAGTTTTGTTAATTTTGAGATCCTTCTCAAAGTCTTCTCTACTCGTTGTCATTCTTAGGCCATACAGGGTGTTCCATTAGGTCATTAAAAATTCAATGAACTAAATTAAGCATGAAAAACTACCTTACTCTATTCTCTCACTTAAGATATCTGAAATAAATCAAACAGGCTCATTTTTTTAGTAAGATCATTGCCAGACAGGCCTAAAATTGTGCAAGAATATGGTGCCACTAAGTACATTATATTTTCCTGGTTTTGTACACAGGAGAGTAAATTAGGAAAGGAGCTGAACGAAAGTGTAGCCATGGGTAGAGTGCTTGTCTTGAATGCATATGTCCTAAGATAATATACCTAGCACTGAAAAAGGTTGGGTAGATCATCAATTTGTGGAGTATAAGTGACAGAAATTGTGAGACAGAAGTTTCCAACTTAAAATTATAGTGTGCGTCAAAGACTCTGAATTAATTTGCTTTTCCTGTCTCCCCAGTCCATAATTCTTACTATGCAAGCAGCATTTATTTTTGCCTTTAATGTTCAAAATAGACACATTACATCTCATTGAATCATACTAGAAGATGTCCCCTCTCCTTCTTTCCATTCTTCTTCATTTTCATTTCATTTTTCAGATTTCCCAGGCTTATTTGGGAATCGAATCCAGGATCTCACGCTACCTAAATGCTTTATCACTGAGATAGCCCAGTCTCAGTCTTGACTTTGTAACAACAGAACTACAAAGATGCCTGTCTCTGGGGAATGATGCATTCTATAAGTGGGGCTAGAATAACAGCAGCTGCTTCTGATAGCCTACTGTGGTTCAGGTGCTTGCTGTCTAGTACAGTGCTTTAGATTTCCCAGAAAATACACTAGTGACTTTTCATCATGGCTCAGATGAGAAAACTAATTCTGCAAAAGCATTTGCCCTGCACACTTAAGCAGGAATCTACTTTCAGAGTATACCAAAGCTATCTTCTCAATGGTTGGCATGGAAGATCTCTTTCTACTAGACTATCTCTTTTTCCTTATTCAAACTAGTCATACAGTGGCAAAGAAGTCTGAGCACTTATGAAATTCAAGGTAAAAATGAGTAATTATCTCTTCTTATCACCTCCTTCTTAAGTTTTAGATTACACCTGGTTTTCAAGGATAGAAAATAGAGATTATTCCAGGTAAGGGTCTGATCAATGCCAGTGTTCAGAAGTCACTTCTCAGACACTCAGAAATACAAACTCCTCCTCATGTAGAAAGCTCTTAATACTTGGTTTCTCCACTCCTCTTGGGTATCTCATGCAGCGTCTCCATTAACTATGGCTCCAGATGAAGGCCCACATATCTGTGCACCTGCATCTCTTTAATGCTTTATGTGGTGTCAGAAAGTGTTCCTTCAAAACAAAAGATTATGCAAGTCTTTATAGGAATGGATGAGATCTTCATAACACTGGGCAGATTTGCAGCAGGAAGTCCCTGGACACTTCACTGGATCCTGGATCTGTGGTGCAGGGCACAATCAATGAACTTGGTTCTTTCATTTGTAGGTTGACATCTAACTTTCTTGAGGATTGGCTTTAAGGGGAAAAATGGGGGAAACTCTACTCTCTTTCAAGAACTCAGTTAGCCAGGGTGTACAGACATACAAACATTTGCTTTTGACTATTGAGTACTGACAAAGGAAACAGTAAATACTCTACTGACTCTCATGAAATCAATCCAGACTCACATAATGAAATGTATGCATATGCATGCTTGAATTTGTTTAAAATTAGGCCAATATTGTGGATGAGAAACTCCATTTTCAGTTCAGAAGCTCTTCCTTTCTTGTGTGTCTCTCCTCACAATTAAGAAACACAGTCATGGTACTAATTCATACTTATCAGTTTACACCAAGGAATCTCTGACTATGTTAATCCCACCTTGGGAAAACTGAAACTTAAAAGATAATTTAGATTATGTCGATGTTCATGTCAAAAGAATGTAAAAGAGATCTTCCTATAAAATAAATAATAGCATCCAGAAAGGCTCTAAATGTTGTGATAGCTTGACCACCCTCCACATCTCATTAAATTTCCTTATCTACATTTGGTGTTCTAGGGATTTCATCTAAAAACGAGCCCTTGGTGGGCTTGTGCCCACCTCTTTCTCACTGTCATTCCACTCCCCCCCCCAATTACTTATTTTGACAACCTGACATTTCTTTCAATGGGACATTTTGCTTCATGGTGATTTCTGTCACAAAGTACCTCACTTTTAAAAATAATCTATATCATATTATACTATATGTGAATGCGGCTTGATTCTAATGAAATACTCACAGTGTGTTTCTATCATTGGTACAGGTCAACTAGAAAGAGGATTCCCACTTTCATTTTTATATTTACTCTTCAACACAAAGCAGAGTATAAAGATCAAATGGTAGAAACAGCCATTCCAATTTTATTCAGATTTCAATGAAAAAAAAATTGAGTTGGGATATTGCTGGGTTGATCTCAAACTCCCAGCCCCTCTGCTTCCATCCCCCAAGCGCTGGCTTCATAATCATGCATCATCAGACCTGATAAAGCATTATTTCGACTGCAATAAGTCCTTTCATTTTTGTGTATTCCTTTTGTCATGACAAACTCTTTTTTTATTCGAAATTCTCTTACTGGATTTCTTATTTTTAAAATTAAGCTCTCTGGGACAGGGAAGTCACAGAGCAATGCCCACTTTATCAGGAACTGTTGTCTCTCTGCAAATATATTGCTTAAGTACCATCAATCAATACATCTGGGACAAAGGGAACTGTGAAATCAATTTAGTGAGTAGAGTAAATGTAACCTAGTTACTATGCACTTATGCATTAAAATATTTCATTTGAAATTATCAGACATCAGTCTTGGGGTAGCTATTTGGGGTGTCATCCCAGCTCCCTTCATCCTATTCCAGTGTGCTACTGACCTTCAATATGAGCATTTAGAATTCATCATCAGGCAGCTCTCTTCTGGGATAAAAGATTGTGGGGATTTATTTTCTAGAATGTACATTATTTGTAGTTCTATCTTCTGTATTACTTACAAGAGCCTAAGGTCTAATACAACCTTGACTAACAGAGTTCTGCTCACAGAAAACTTGCATGCTGAGTTATTTTGTGATGCAACTTGACTCCTAAAATCTGTTCCTGTAGTTGCATGAAAAAGAATATGCCTCATACCTTTACCCTCATTGTTTTCACTTTTGTTTTAATACTGAAGAGCCACTGTTCCCACTGAGCTGTTTGTGTAACTGACTGGCAGCCTTACACCCTAAACTAGAATAGAATAACTCTTTGGAAAGAATTGTGACCCATAGAACTTTGTCACATTTGCTACAAAGTAGGCTTAATATACAAAGTAGTATTAATTCCTGCTCATAACCAGATAGCTGAAAGAAAATGAAGACAGCAAAAGGGAAGACATCTGACAGTCTTGGTTAATTTGGTATGGATAAAAGGAAAGATTTTGTAAATTTCCAGGCTGAGGTGATTGACAGAGATGGTGGGACAATAGAAACCCCTCTTATAGATCTTTTTGCTTGCTTTAATATTATTTTATTTTAGTTAGTTAGTTGGATAGTTTTGAGATGTAGTTTTACTATGTAACACTGGCTGATCAGAAACTTGATATATACCAGGCTGGCTTCCAATTTACAGTTTCCTGAATAGCTGGATTGAAGGAATGACCACCACACCTAGCCAGGTCTTAGTTTTGGTTTTGGTTTTAACTTGGTATCTGTGTACGATTGTGACTCCTAACAAGTGAGTAAATTTGGGAATTAAATGTTCCAATACTTTGGCAAGAAACCTTATTAGCTTTGATCCTCCATTCCATTCCTCCCTAGCAATTCAGCAGATATGTAATTATGAACCTCATTGCAAAACTTAGCATCAGAGTTACCTAGCCAACCCCTTATTGTTAATCCACAGTATGTCTTTATTTCTCTATAAAGTGGTATGTTCACAGGCAAGCATACACATATAAATATACATAGAAACCTTCTTATAGATTCTAAAACAAATTTTCCACCTCACATATTTTTTTTTTCTTATGAGAATGTTGTCCTAATTAGTGTACAATGTTAATCTGGATTTTTGAGTCAGGTAAAGAAGGGTGATCAGAATTCTCAAAGACTTCACTGGTCTGTAAGGTGTCTGATAAGAAGCCAAGAGGTGCTCACATAAGCATACCAAGAGTGTCCACAATTTGTCTCAAAGAAACTGAGACGACTCTGGACAAACTTAGTACAGATTTTGTGACACTGGAGATAGACTACTTCATTCAGCTGGGTCCGAGTCAGCATTTTCAGGGAACACTCTGGTTGGTTGCACCAATGTATAGAGTCTCCCTTCTGTGCAGCAACAAGGATCAGAAGTCCTCACCTGTAAGACAGAATTCAGCTGGCTTAGCACAATGGATATTACACACCTCGTTTAGGTTTTTGACAATACTTATGAACACACAAATGCACACCTGGTGAATACCAGCCTCAAGTATTGATACAAATATCTGTCTTGTATCATGTTCTGCATAATTCAGAGGCCTTTTCTGAGTGAAGAAGGAGCAAACCAAATAATAGAAAAGAGTCAACGTATTACAGCCTTCCAAAAGAATCAGAACTTGGACTATCAGACACTTCCAAGAGAATCAGAATCTTAGCCCCCCTTCAGTTATCTCATTCTATAATTCACTAAGTCCTGATGATACTGTGCTTTCTTTTCTCCTGGAGATATCAGCATTAACCCTGTGCTGCATTTGACTTCACTGATCAGAAAAAAAATATTAATGCTATATTAAAGATAATTAAAGAAACAAACTCATGTGGTATTTCATATTTAATTGAGAGATTTAGAACATTTTGAACTGCTATTTTGCCAAAAAATACTTCATTTTAAAAGATGCCCTCAGAGAAAATAGCATATAATAAAACTATATCCAGAACAAACCTCAAAAAATCTTCTTCTACAATCCAACATCAGGGTTTTCAGATGTCCCTGTCCCCTGTAGCCATTTGGTGTAAGCCATGGTCAGCCACACCAAGTTCACTGACATTGACATCTTTGTAGGTGAATAGGGAGCCCTTGGGGTATATGTCCTTTGAGCTGTTTGCAGATAGAGTTCCAAAGGCAGCAGAAAGCTCTCCTTCTCTGAGCCCTGGAGAAAAAGGAATTGTTTACAATGGTTTATTTTCTTCATACAATTACTTCAGGATTCCTGTAACAAGGTGGTGACATCATATTCTGTAATGGCACTGGCTGCAAGTTCATCTATAGGAAGTAGTTTGAGGTTGAGGACTTCACTCTGAAAAATACAGGTCCTGGGATCTTGCCCATGGCAAACGCTGAACCAAACATGAATGACTCCTAGGTTTTGATCTCACTGCCAGGCCTGAATGGTTGAGTGGCAAGCCTGTGGTCTTTAGGAAAAAGAAAGATGACATAGGCATTGTGAAAGCCATGAAGCTCTTTGACTCCAGAAGTGACAAAGCCAGCAAGAAGATGACCATTGCTGACTCTGGACAGTTCTGATGCTTTCGACTTGCATGCATCTTAACTACTAGGACATTCCTTCTGTAGCTCAGGAGAGCCCCCCCATTCCTATCTGCTTGCAATATTCCAAGATATTTGCACTCTCATTAAAATTTTAGGATCTCAAGTCTAGCTGTATTGCAGTGTTAAGTTTATGAGAGTGAATAAGAACTTTTAAATAAAGGAACTCCAGCGTCAGATGAGAGGATATCCACTGGCAGTTGATTTTATTTGTTTTTTTGTTTTGCTTACTTGTTCAACAATGTTTTCACTTATTGTATAAAACAATAAGATTGGAAATTTGCATAAGAATATATAAATAGGGGAAAAGTACTGAGAATGGAGCCCATCCTTAGAAGTTACTTTATGAACATAATCTGAGCTATTCAAGCCCATCTGCTGTAACTGAACAGTATAGACTGTCTAATTCATAAAAGAATGCTGTTTTATTTAACTTGTGTTTCTGAAAGTTGATAAGTCCAAGAGCAAATCTTGGGACTCTTGGGAACTCCCTTTCTGCAGTTCATCATACCCTAGCAGGGGACATCACTTGGGAAGCAGAGCACAGATGATACTGTGTGGTCTTTTACTTTGCTTATTCATACTCAGTAATGCCATACAGTGAGACCCTGTGACTTCAGCTAATATTAACTGCTACCCAAAGCCCCCCCCCCCCATGCCATTTACATATGAATTTCAGGGTGAAGTTTCCAACCACTGAACTTTGAGGGACTCTAAAATCATGGCGTCAGCACAGTGAGGAGGGAAATGGTATCCAGGAGAAAGTGTAAACTAAAGAAGCGATAGTGCCTCTAGTCCAGGACAGGTAGAAAAGTCTACAGAGGCTCAAGAACCATGGCAGCAACTACTACAGCGTGCTCCCTCATCCTACCAGGGGTTTTCTAGAGGGAGAGCAGGTGTTGTCAAATTCATCATTTAGAAAATTCACTGGAAGAATTTGCTTTGTTTGAGAAATAAATTCCTAGAATTATTCAAGGATGGCTAGAAAGTAAGGTGTTGTGCTGTCTGTACACAACTGTATTTCATGCAATTCTGCCAAAATATATATGCAAAGACCCATTTATGGTAAATCTGAGTTTAAAAAAATGTGTTGAAAATTTGAGAATTTTTATTTTTTATTTTAAAAATTATATAAAGGAGGCAAGCAAGCTTTGGGGTCTCCTTCTCCTCCTCCTCCTCCTCCTCCTCCTCCTCCTCCTCCTCCTCCTCCTCCTCCTCCTCGTCCTTCTCCTCCTTTTCTTTGCATCTCAGGTCACCTACTCTTATTGTAAAATAATGAAAACAGAGAGGGAAGGCGACCTGGGAGATGGCTCTGTGCTATGCTTTGTTTTAAGATGCTGCCATCTAGCGACACTTCTGTAAAATCACACTGTAGCCATCTCACTCAACTTTGCTTCTTGCTGCAGTCTCTACTTCAATAATTTATGTTTTCTGCCATCCATACAAAAGAATTGTACATTCAATAAAATGTATTGTGGGAGCCTGGAGTGCTTTTCTGATATGATGCCACATCTGTGACCACAGGGCATTAATAAGGGGTCCAGTAGGTGAACTTGGTACCTTCTTCATAGTCCATACTTTATAAATAATTCATAATGAAATAAAGTACAGACTCTTGAATTCCTTGAGTTTTCTAAGAAGGTTGAATTCTATTCTAAAAATGTGTAAAAAGGTGAGTTTGGAAAATTCTTTCATTAAATAATCTTTCCTCTAATTAGAAATATGGATGAGTAGAAAGATGACTTCAATTTCAGGATCTCTGTTGTTGTTGTTTTTTTGGTGTTTTGTTTTTGTTTTTGTTTTTTTTAAACACAAATTTCAGTCTTATGTGTATCTCACAAGGCACAGTAACAAATCTGCCTTTCTATTAAGTCTGACCATGAATCTGAGAGTCCAGATTCTAATGACCTCCAAGTCTTCTTGGTGTGGATTAACCATATTGTTTCCCAGTCGCTCTCAAAAGTTGCATTACCATAGAAAATGTTTTGCTTATATGATATGTA
This sequence comes from Onychomys torridus, assembly GCF_903995425.1. Classification (NCBI taxonomy): domain Eukaryota; kingdom Metazoa; phylum Chordata; class Mammalia; order Rodentia; family Cricetidae; genus Onychomys; species Onychomys torridus. Next base: position 21,255,913 of record NC_050446.1, read on the forward strand.
TTCCTGAATTTGGGAGTAAGAAAAATTGTACAAACTCACCTCCCTACTTCCAAAGAAAGCAGCAAAATCAGTTAGCTATTATAGATAAGGTGTTCCTTTTGTGACATAATAGATGCAGTCAGGTTATAATAAGTATAGTTTTGTGAACTGAATTTCCAAGAATAAAAGCCACACCTGTGTTAAGAATCCTACAAAGCTGAAGAGATTATTGACTGATTAGAACATCTGCAATTGTGGAGTACTCAGATGTGGTAGGTTTGAAGCACAATTATCTTAGGCTATCTTTAGTCTCCTTAGCAGGGATTCATTATTCACCTCTGTGTGACCTGCCATCCTTGTATCTATCAGGTGGAATAATTTGGGACTGTGTGAACAAAACTAATTGCCTCCTCCAGCCCATAGACTTCATCAGATAGCACCTGGGGTCCATAAAAAAGACTTCTCCATTTTGCTATAACAACCTGATATTTCCATGAAAGTACTTGAGAACTTGAGAAGTGACATGATTTATGACTTTCTTTTGTTCTGTTACTATAAGAAGCACTTGGTGAAACTTTTGCCACACTGGACATGGTATATTTGCCGTAAACTGAATCTGTGTTCTTGGACATGATCATGCACATTTGGATCTCAAATAAAATGCCTCTTATTCCCTTTGGGGCAGGAACTTTGCTTCTGTATCCTCAGTTCTGTGCACACAACATGGAGCCCCATGTCCAGTTGCCTAGTGTTGCATCATTGGGTGGATGTTGATGGGGTCTTTCTAGAGGTTGGACTTCCCTTCCATCAGTGGATGATCCACTGGTTTGCTTCTTTTCTTTCTTTCTTTTTAAAAAAATGTTTTATATATTTATTTTTTATTAAGAGATTCTCTATTCATTTTACATATCAACCACAGATTCCCCTGTCCTCTCTCCTCCTACCCCAGCCCCCAGCTTTCCCTCCCAATCCACTCCCCATTCCCACCTCCTCCAAGGCAAGGTCTCCCATGGGGAGTCAGCAAAGCCTGGTACATTCAGTTGAGGCAGGTCCAAGCCCCTCTGCCCTGCATCAAGGCTGAGCAAAGTGTCCCAGCATAGGCACTAGGTTCCAAAAACCCTGCTCATGCACTAAGAACAGGCCCCCATTCCACTGACTGGGGCCCCCTAAACAGTTCAAGCTAAACAACTGTCTCACTTATCCAGAGCCTAGTCCAGTACCATGGGAGCTCCTCAGCTATTGGTCCACAGTTCCTGTGTTTCCACAAGGTGCTCCCAAGTGCTGGCATTTAAAGGCGTGCGCCACCACCTCCGGCTAGCCGCTGGTGTGTTTTAAACTGGTATTTGGAAAACTATTTCGTTTGCATTCTATTTGTTTTTTGTTTCTGAAGCATTTAGTGGAGGTTAGTCATTTTGTTTTCAGAACATTCAGTTACAGGCATTTGGTTTGTTTCTGGTTTTGGATGTTTTGTTATTTTGCTAGGATTTGACCTTTTCCCTCCAATATCTAATTCTGTGTTGTACTCTGGCCTCTGTCTATCACAAACTCCATGATACATAAGCAATTGGGGGTGGGGGAGCCCAGGGAAAAATACACGTTCTTGCGATGGAACGAACTTTAATGGCTCCATTGGAAGTAAACATAAGGATTGATCACCCAGTACGTTGAGTCCCCATACATTACACGTCATGTAAATCTCCAGGACAATTCTTAGATACAATACGGTGGACGGAACTGACAGGGTAAGAGCTACTGAGGAAATTCCTCCTGGAAGCACTATGCAGATTTCACCCAAAGCACGGGTCCCTAGCCAGCAAAGAAAAGTTTGTAATTTCAGAAGAAAATGGGAAACAGATGGAAAGAAAGATGAAATATTTGGAGAAAAACTGCTATTTGAAATTCTTCCTCATTTTATGGTTGATATTTTTGTTAATTCAACTGGGGGAGGTGGGTAGGCACAGTTGAAGACAGCTTGGCTTACTGTTTCCTCGCTGGAGAACATCTGGTTTTTCTGGTATATTTCGTTTGGGGTTTTCTTTCTTCTTTTCTAGGCTTTTTGTTGTTGTTGGTTGTTTGTTTGTTTGTTTTATCAATCTCACAACATGTTGATCTGTTTAAATTTTTATCCCATCTTGGTTTAATATTGGAAATTCATTTGCATCTAAAAATTTACCAGCTTTTAGCTTTTCCAACTCACTGGAATGCATTTCAAGATAAGGCCTGATGTTTTTTGAATTTCATTGGCAACTGCTGGAATGGATCTCCTTTCATCACTTACTTTGTTAATTTCTCTCTTCCGCTTACTTGTTTGGCTAAGGTCCTGTCAACCTTGTTTATCTTTTCAAAGAACTGACTCTTCACTCTGTTCATTCTTTATATTATTTATGTTGTTTTTCATGTGATGAATTTCTGCCCTAATCTGAACAACTTCTGTCCCTCTGGTCCTTGGGGTTTGGCCTGATTGACTTTTCCAGAACTTTAAGTGCATCATTGATTTATTGATTTGTAGTTGCCCTGATTTCCTTCCTTCCTTCCTTCCTTCCTTCCTTCCTTCCTTCCTTCCTTCTTCCTTCCTTCTTTCCTCCCTCCCTCCCTCCCTTTCTCTCTTTCTTTCTCTCCTTGTTTCTTTCCTTCTTTCTTTCTTTCTTTCTTGCCTCATTTACTTCATTATAAAAATTTGTTATATATATATGTATATATATACATATATATACATATATATAATCACATTTTCACTCTCACAAATCCTTCCATATTTCTCCCACCTACCCACCTACCCACCCAACTTCATGCTCTTTCTCTCTTAAAAAAAAAAAAGACAAAATCCCCAAACAAACAAAAAGCATCAAACCAAATGATTTCTTAATGTATGCAGGTAGAACTACAAACTTCACTCCCATTGGTTTTGAGATACTGTGTTTTCATTTTTATTTGCTTTTAGGAATGATTCTTGTTTTCTCCAACAACTCACTAAATGTTAAATAGTGTGTTGCTTAATAACCATAAGTTTGTGTGTGTTCTAGAGGGTTTTTTTCCTTTGCTTTTTAGTCTTAAAGTATTGTAGTCTGATGAAATACAAGATATTTAATATTCTCTGTATTTATTATACTTGATTTGTGTCCTAATATATGATGTGCATTGTGTAGTGTTTGGCTGGAATGTGCTTTAGATGTTGGAATCAAGAGAACATTATTATTCTAAACAACTCCATATAAAGTTGTCTTTATCTTTCCTTATTAGTTTTGGTTTAAATTTTATTTTGTCGGACATTATAGCAGTGAAATCTGCTTGTGTGTAGATCCATTTGCTTGGAATGGCATTTTTCATTCTTTCATCCTAAAGGGATGAGGTGCATTTTTTGGAGGCAACGAGTAGATGACCCCTGCTCTTTGATACAATCTATTAGGCTGTGTTTCAGAATGAGGAAATGAGACCATTAATATTCAGGGTTATTGAAAGTTGTGTATTGATTCCTACCACTCTGCTGATTTTGTAGTGTCTTTTTTTATTATTATTATTTTATTTCCTCCATTGATTAGTATCATTCTCTCAGGCTTATTCCTATCTGTAGCCTCATGGAGGGATTTGTGTTTATCTTAAGTATTAGGATTCCTTTCAATATTTTCTGTAGAGCTAGCTGAGTGATCATAATTTATTTAGTCTCTTTTTAATCATAAAAGTTCTTATTTTTCCCTTAAAGTATGATCTATATTGTATATATATATAGTATTGCCTATATTGACAGTGGTTATCTTCCAGAACTTAAAATACACCATACTAAGACTTTCTAGCTTTTAAATTTCCAGTTAAATAATTTGTTGTTATCCTGATGGCCCTTTATACATGACTTAGTGCTTCTCTCTTGCTGCATACTTTCTTTGTCCTGTTTAAATAAAATTCTAATGAGAATTCTATGGAATGAAGTTCTTATCTGCCCTCAATGCCTTACTTATCTGAATTGGCATCTCTTTTCTTAATTTTGGTAAATTTTCTATCATGATTTTTTAAAATCTTTTCTTTGTCTTCAGAATAAGTTTCTTCACCTTCTCCTATGCCATCAACTTATAAATTTGATCTTTTCAGAGAGTTTCATGCATCTTGGGATTCTCAATATTAACTCACTGTTTTATCTTTGTTGTGGTTGGATTCTTCCAGTTCCTCCACCTTGTCTTCAAGCTCAGCATTCTTTCTTCTCTATGGTCCATTCTATTGCTGAGATTTTTTTTTGAAGTTTTATTTCACTTATTCTTTTATCTTATTTTATTTATTTACTATTTTATTTTACTATGAAATTTATATCCAGTATTTCAGGTTCGTTTTTCTTCAATATTTCTTTCTTTTTGTTGAATTCTTCTTTCATTTCATCTATGCCTTCCTTATTTGTGTCTCTGAACATGTTTATAATCATTATTTTGAGTTCTCTGTCTAGGATTTCATCTAACTTACTCTTACTAGATGCCATTACTGTAAGAATAATACTTTTTGAAGAAGTAATATTGTCTTGCTTTTTCATATTTCTTTCATTAGTGCACTGGGAATTACATATTTGGTATTAATTTTCTTGATTTGGTGTTTCTTAATCAGCTATATTCTCTTAGTTGAAAGATTTGTACTGTTCAGGTGAGACTTGGGTGAGGAAGAATAGAATGTGTAGCTATGAAAATAGTTCTTCATGTCAGGATCTCCAGGTGCTTGGCAGAGACTGTATAAATCCTGCTGTAGGACACTGACTAGGAGAATGACCAGAGCTGTTTGGTATTGCCACTAGGTAGTTTTTCAAACTAGAATAGGTTTCAAAAAATGTGGGAAGATAAACAACCAAGGATAACATGGAGTATACTCAGATTTTAGTTAACATGATAGAAGAGGGAGGGAAGTAAGGGTAAATAAGAGAAAGTATTAAATACTCGATCGACTTTGAAGAAAAGACATTCAGGTGGGGAAAGCTGAGGTATAGCTAGGATCTACAGAACTTAGAGATCGTTACATTGATGGAAGGTTATGATTAGGAAGTAAAAGAAGGAGGGATATGGAAGATAAAAAGAAGAAAATGGATTGGGGATTTAGTTCAGTGGTAGAGCGCTTGCCTAGCAAGCACAAGGCCCTGGGTTCGATCCTCAGCTCAAATAAAAGAAAAGAAAAAGAAAAAGAAGAAAAGACATATGGGGAACAGGAGCTTGTATGAGATGTGACAGAACAGTCTAGATTAAACTAGAAAACTAGACTAGAGTGAAATGACTTAGAGTATGGAGCAAAATAAACAAAAGCCTAAAACCAGCTGAGCAACAAACAAAAGCAAGACCATCATAGCACATGTGTGCGTGAGTGGAGGGTAAGTGATGGAGGCTATGTGAAAAATGAATGCTTGCGGGGTCATTGCTAGTACAGATGCATGGCAGAGGGAGTACAGGAGCCATTGGCTCTGCCACCTGGGTGTTCTGGGAACTCTCTGAATCTGCTGGGACAATTTGTTGTAGTTTTCACAAGGAGAATTTAAGCAAACCCCTTTCAACTCCCATAAATGAACTGTGGGTTGAGTGCAATAAAGGCATTCCAGTTTGGCATTGCTGCTTCCGTTTCTCCTACTGGACCGGAAGTTTCATCCCTTTCCCCATTTTTACATACAAGAGCAAATAGTGGCAGTTTTATGAAGATGCCTTTGATCTAGAAGGTCATGGAAAGGGTTGTGGGAGTTATAGGTCAAATGTTGTGAACTGAGGCATCAGGGAGGGAATTGTTACTGTTTAACATGTTGCAAAAGATACTTGAGATACTTGTCCTGACTGTTTCTAATCATTAAACAAATTAAACCTTGTTCTGTTCTTCCTCAGGGCTGTTTTGTTGGCTTTGATCTAGCACACGCAGTTGGAAATGTTGAACTCCACTTACATGACTGGGGTGTTGACTTTGCCTGCTGGTGTTCCTACAAGGTAGGAACTAGTTAATGCCTGGAATCCTTTTATTTCACATTGGTCTTATTCTAAATAAAAAGTTTGGCCCACAACTTACATTCTATTTCTGTCAGTCCTGAGTTTTCTGATTCAGAAACTAATGAAGTCATATGATAGAATAACATGAAAAAAATTTAGTTCTATTATTCCTACAACTGAAGGAAATTTATTCATTAAATTTCTATGATACTATGAAAAGAAATTAAGTATAGAGAAACGATTCCACACTTAGACCTTAATTCTTACTGATTAATGCCTTTAGTTTCGATGGATATGAAAACCAAATTGTAATATCTCTACATACAGAAACAAAATTCTTAGATTATGAGTATTTGAAGAAAGACTTTGAATTCTGTTAAATCTTAGTTGAACTGCTACCTACTAGTGATACTGGGCATTCCATGGGCACCTCTGCAGGTTTCCAGAGTCTCATGTCCTGAAGTAAGGGATTGGACACAGATATATGAAGAAAGCAGGGCTGTGTGTTAGAGAAAGGTAATTTTCTAGGTAGGAAATTGCAAGAGCAAAAGGCCCTATTCCAGAGGATTGCCAATTTAGGATTTTTTTTTTTAAGCATTCTATGCAAGTTCTATCTGTTAAATGTAATTCTATATACAACTTCACGCACCACAAATGTGTTTTGACAAACTTATGTCTCCCCAAGGGGTGTGTGTTAGCAATTTAGTGAGTCACAGATCACCTTCAGACACCAGCCTCTTGCATTGGAAGGCACCTGCCCTGTTGTGGAGATTAGTCGGCCTATACAGGAGAGGATCAGGCCAGCTGCATTTTCAATACATCCAATGCTCTCCAGGGCCTCACTCTGTCCCACTCTGCTAACTCAATAACTTGAATAAAATTTCGTGGAAAATAATATAGCTACATATTTTCAACTTAGTAATATTTTTCATTTGTTTTTCTTTTCTTTTTTTTTGATGTGTATGGAGAATTTTTTCTTTATTATCATGTGTTTTAAATTTTATACATCAGCCATGGGTTCCCCTGTCCTCCCCTCTCGCGCCCCCCTCCCCACCTTCCCCCCAGCCCCTCCCCTCCATTCCCATGTCCTCCAGGATCAAGGCACCCCTGGGGATTCATTTAAACCTACCTGGTGGATTCAGTACAGGCAGGTCCTGTCCCCTCCTTCCAGACTGAGCAAAGTGTCCCTGTGTACGCCCAAGGTTTCAAACAGCCAGCTCATGCACTAAGGACAGATCCCAGTCCCACAGACTGGGTGCCTCCCAAACAAATCAAGCTATTCAATGGTCTCACTTATCCAAAGGGCCTGATCCAGCTGGGGGCTCCACAGCCTTTGGTTCATAATTCATGTGCTTCCATTCATTTGGCTATTTGTCCCTGTGCTTTTTGCAATCTTGGATTCAACAATTCATGCTCTTGCAGACTCTCCTCTTTCTCGACTCTCCTTTAACAGTAAGACCTAATCAGTTTTACTGCAGAAGCTCAAATAATCACAAATTTTGAACTGGTCAAAAGTTATGGGCTTATTGAAAAAAAGTAAAAATGAAAACAGTGTTTATATTTTTCTCATGTATTCAAGTAAACCCATAAAATTTCACTTCTTTTCCAGTATTTAAATTCAGGAGCTGGAGGTCTGGCTGGTGCTTTCGTCCATGAAAAACATACTCATACAATCAAGCCTGCGTGAGTAGCATCTCCATACTTTTATTCTGTTACGAACAAATCTGTGTGCATTCTTAGGATGTTAAACGTTTCTAAAATTGTGCACCAACAGGAGCTGGATTCGATTATAATTATTTTACCACTCCAATAACAGTGCTATTCTTTATCAGAAAGAAGTGCTTTCCAAAGGCTTCTATTGGCTGGATGGGAAGTTTAATCCAAAAAGAAATCCCCAATGCAAAATGAGTTCTAGCAATCATGTAGAGCCAACGGTTTAATGCAAAAGTCCTCTTGAAATTTATACCGTTTAAATGTGCTGCTTTGGCTTTCCAAATGCTATAAATACAAGCTGCCCCACCACCAACCAAACCACAGTGTTGTGGCCATGACATGAAAGTTACAGGTTGTGTTTGTATTCCCCAATGCCAAGGTGTCACATGAACCATTGGAACCAGAACGTTTACCAAGTTTCAATTGCTTTGCCCTCTCAGCTGGCCAGATCATCTTTAGAGTAAGGACAGTGGATTGAGCACTCCTCCAAATCTATGGAATAGAAGGACCAGGGAAAGAGGTTAATGGTCAAGGGAAGTGATCATTGTTTGACAAAACTGGAGGAGCAGCTTCAGGCAGTACATGAACAACTGATTTTCCTATCCCATGGCCTAATATCTAAGCCCAAGCTGAAGAGAGAAAGAAATGAAAAATGGAAGAACCAGGAGGCAGAAAACATCAAGGCCAGGTTGGGACTGATGAAGATGGTGAGGGGCCTCAGTTACCTTGACCCCTTACCCCAAGAAATCTAAGAAAGTAAGTGACAGTGGGGGTGACAATGCTGCTACTCTAGGACACCCTGGCTTTGGACTTTCAGGAAGAATTAACAAGATACCCAGGGAGGACACAGAGACAGCTCCACCTGGCTTGCCCACTGATTAGGATCCAGAGGAGCAAGAAGAGAACAATCCCATGAGTTACAGGGAGAAAAAGCAGTTGAGCCTGGATATCAAGATTACCTGGAGAGAAGCTGTATTGAGCCATACATACCACCTAAGCTAAGGAGCCCTCTTTATGTGACTCAAATTCAGAAGCAATTGAAATTGATTTTGAAACTTACATCCCATGCACACTTAGCTTGAGCAATGTTTTATCCTGCCTATGAAAGAAACTTAGAAATCTTACATTATTAAACACATGGGAAGAGTTTAAAATACCAAATGGTTAGACACCTCCACCCCAAAGATATATATATATGAAAGAGAGACATGCACAGACACACACACACACACACACACACACACACACACACACGTATGTATGTACACACACATATGTTTGTAATAACAATTAATGAAATAAAGAAGCCATGGGAGGATCTGGAGAAAGGAAAAGAAAGTAGAAAATGGTGTATTATATTATAATCTCAAAACATAAAAGAAATAACTTTTTAAAAAACCTCCACAAATAAGGAAGGAAGGAAGGAAGAAAGAAAGGAAGGAAGGAAGGAAGGAAGGAAGGAAGGAAGGAAGGAAGGAGCCTGTGGGAATGGCTAGGGAAGAGCTAGCTCTGGAGAAGTGGGAACTGCAGCACTTACAAGATGTCAGTGGACATCACAACTCACCAAGAAGCCTCTCAAGAGGGTGAGTGTGAAACCAAGTTACTGTGCACCAAGTCCCAGTGTGTCACCAAGTCCAGCCCCAGATTTAGCTCCTCATCCTCATCTTCTTCTTCTTATGACACCATTGATTTTGATTCAGTCAGGCTAAGGGACAGATGGGGCAGGAAGGGCCAGACCCCTTAGCCAACTGCCCCAACACTTTCCTCCATATTGTGACACTTCTTCATCTCACACTCAGCCATAGAAGATCTGGCTCTGTAGGGAAGAAGGTTACAGGGACATTCACCGAAGTAGAGTCATGAGTATAATAAGACTGAATTCCCCAGGCCTGTTGGCCATGACCTCTCAGAACCTTTCAGAACAATGGAGATGGGGCAAAGGCATGAGTGGGAGAGGACAAAGGTCTAGCATGAGGCTATCTGAAGCCACATCTTCCCTGTTTACTCCCAAAGACCCTGTTTGCGGAGGGGGCGTTTGTTTGTTTTTGCTTGATTTACTTAAGCTAGGTAAGACTGGGAGTGGGTAGCACCATGGTCCTTCCCTCAGCCTCCATGGGGATGAGAGGAGGCAGGAGTTCTCTTTTGTGTTGGCTCTTTTTGTTCCACTTCATTTGGAGCCTGACGATTTCTTCATATCTTCATTTGGATCCCAAAACTGTCTTTCCTTTGTCTCTTGATTCTAACTTGTAAATAAGGAAAATGTTGAAAGAATTAGACAATAGAAAATGTCTTATTCCTTATCAATATAAAGACAACCAGACTGTGCCTAATAGAGGCCTAAGTGTGCTGTTCTTCAAATTACATTTACCTTTAAAGCTGTCAGTGTTACAGAATAGCTTGTAAGGAGTATCTTCTCTCTTGAAAGATTTGATAATCCATGAAACCTAAAGGAGCTGAACATTAAGCAATAGATTGGTTCTGCAAAAGCAATCCTTGCATGCTTTGCACAACTCTTCATGTTTTACAATAAGTGTAAATATAAACACAGTATACCAACATATTTATGCATTTTTATTTGATGAGGGAACTCATTGTGTGCCTTTTATTTTAATCTGGTGTGGAGATGAACAAAGAACATCCTATTTGTTTTTGTCCTAGAACGTGTTTGATGAGCATCAAGAATACCACTATGAGATACAAGGCTAGGGCTGTTGGTTAGGTTTCTTCATCCCCTTGCCACTGGCTCAATGATTTAACCTTTAAAGAAATTATAGGAGTATTAGTAGACCTTGGAGCACCTCCCGTTTCTGCAATCCTCTGCATATTAATCCTAGAAATTTAAGATCATTTTCTGTGGGTTACTTAATCATGTCTGAAGTCTCTTCAAGATTTCAAGCTTCTAAAATTAAAGAGCACTTTTTCTTTGGACAGCTATTTAATCAGGCCTGTATTTTCCTTAAATATATTGCTGTCAGTACATTAAATTGTTCTCTATATCCCAAATCTTCAGAGAAGACTGTAAAGCACATATTTTGAGAATACTACACATACTTTAAATCACTGTTTTGGGGTGTGTGTGTATGTTGAGGTGTGTACATGCGTGGTACATGTGGGGGAGGTGCATACACATGTATGTATATCTAGGTGTGAAGGCCAGATGTTGATTTTGGGTCTCTCCTCAGTTGCTCTCCACTTTATGTTTTGAGACAAGGTCTTTCAGTGAACCTGGAGCTCACTGTTTTGGCAAGGCTCAATGGTGAGCAAGTTCTCACAAGTCTAGGTTTACAGGTGTATACTATCACTCCTAAATTTCTAAATAGATGCTAAGAATCTGAACACAGGTCCTCACACTTGCAGAACAGGCACTTTATAAAATGAGACATCTCCCTCACTGGGAAGATAGCTCAATGCACTTGTTCAAGCATGAAGACCAGCATTTGCATTCCCAGAACCATAAAAATCCAGATGTGTTTGCACACATATGATAATATCAGCCTGCCTGAAGTATAATAACAGACACAAACAAGATTGTCTCCAGAAGTTCCTAGGCCAGCTAGCCTGGCTGGTATAGGTCACAGGGAACAGTGAAGTAAATATCCAAGGTTGTCCTCTGACCTCCCCACATGTGCACCATGGCATATGTCTAAACACGTGCACAGAAACATGCAAGCACATACACTACACACACATAACAAAGGTTGCTACCATTTGAGCCAGCTTAGTTACTTTCTACATAATTGAAAGACAAGGTATTTTTCACTTTTGTGTGATGAGTAACCTTCTCAGACCTTTCTCATACTCTGTTATTTAAATTGGGATCAACGATCTGATGTGTGATATCACATTGAAGGGCAAACTGGTTACAGAGGGACAGAGGAGGAAGTAATTTATATGTGCTTTAGGCCATGCTAGGAGTTAAGCTCCGACCTCTCAGCAGAGGTGCGATGTCCTTGATTTCCCTTGCAATGACAGAAGAGAAGGAGGGGGTGAGGATGCTCATCTGCACAGCATTCTATAGACTCCCTAAATTATACTCTCTTGCTGGTGTGCAACTTTAAGATTATTCCTGCACTTTCAATGCACTTGCCCTAAAGGAAATCATATCTGCCTCTATTGCATACACAAGTTTTGTGAGAAAAAAATAATTTTGATGTATCCTAAGGCATTAAATGTTGCCACTTAATTTTATTATATGTCATAAAACCATATAGGGCTACATAAATATATTCAAGGTTTCAGAATGAATAAAACTAGGTGACATTTCTAAAAATTAGGATATTCTTTGACACTTATTCTTTAGGACTTTTTCAATACTACCCCCTGGTTACGTTATTGGCTCCGGGTGAACATGTAACATTTTGCCCAATCAAAAGTATAAATTCTCCAGCAAGAGAGATAACTCCAAAGTTTATGATTACTGATCCTCTAGGATATCAAGTCATTCTTAACTGTCATCAGTTTCAGTGGACTTTTGAAGAGCTGACTGAATTTCCATTCCCCGAATTCTCTCTCCCACTGGTCTTATAGCCTACTGGTTTCTCCTCCTTCCCTTCCTCCTCTCCATTTTGAGATTTATGAGGCAGATTGTATAGCCCAGGCTAACCTGTTCTGAGGCAGATTGTGTAGCCCATGCTAGCCTGGAAGTCAGAATAGTCTAGTTCAGCTCCTGAGTGTCTCACTCATTACAAGTGTGTCAACTACACCAGAAAGGGAGCTCCTTTGATGCTTACTTTGTATTTGTATAAGCTGTGGTTTAAGGTTTTTGAAAGATTATATTGTGATGTATTGCATTTTAGCTAGTCAGCTTGGCATGTGGATGGGCTTAAATCAGGCTTAACTAGCAAAGCTGCATTACAAGAGACTGGCTTTTGCTTTTTGGTCTGTTGTTCATTTCTTTGTATCCTTAAAGCTTCTTTCCATGTGATGTCAGAATGACTAACTCCTGGGATTCCTGTTTCTAACCTGAATTCCCTCTTCCAAACCCAGGATCATGTGTTAATTTGAGTTAGGGTCTTAGAGCTCTGTATGCGTAGGATGTTGCAGATTTGCACAAAAGCAGCGTAAGCTATTCCTGGTGATCTGCTCTTGTCTGCGATGAGAGGCTGAGTGCTTCACTGAAGCTTCACTTGGTGCTCCATAGCGTGTTTTCTTTCTTTGTGCATCTGCCAATCAAGCAGCATCCCAGGGAAAACATTAGAGGAAGAATAAATATTGGAAATGTCAAAATAGTACACTAAATTAGCCTGATTCCATAAACAGCAGTGGTGTCCAGTAAAGTTGTATTGAACTGAAAGGCTGTTTCCTTGTGAATAGTAATTATCATGTAAAAACCACATATAACTTGAATTTCAAACATATCATGCTAATTCTATTGCCAATTAACAATCATATTTCACTTGTCTGAGGTTTCAGTTAGTTAACTGTGTTTAATAAATCTTCTAATGCCAATACCCTCTCCCTTTTCATAGGACTGCGGAGAGACTTGGATGTTTTTGTTATTAAATTATTCATTATTGTATCTGAGAACTGTGTGAAAAGCCTCAATTCAAATTCAAGGATCTAAAGGTTAACAAACTAGACACACATGGCAAAGTCAGCTTTGTTGCTTGAAAAGGCTGACATCTAGTGGATGAAGATGTTATTTCAAATTAATAACTCATCATTTGCCTTTACCAGATATTTTCATAAACACACACACACACACACACACACACACACACACACACACACTCACAACACAATCTTTTTTAAATCTTTTATCACAGTACTATGTACATTGCAGCAGTCTGATAATCAATCCTTAAAAAAGATAAAGAACAGAATGTAGGTGGGAGTAAAGGTATGGGGGAATTTCAGGTGTATGGTTACAGAAATTTTAGATGTTCAGCATGGATGTAGAAAGGACTGCCTTGCAGAAATGGATAGTCCATCTGGTGTGGAATGAATCACAGGAAATAAAGCACATTCTGGAAACTTAGCATTTGCTATATAACTTTGCAATGTTTTTGGTGCAGTATTTCCATCAGTGATGGATGCATCGTATCTATACCAAGAATTCCAGTCCCTTTTTTGTTAGAAAGTGCTTGTTGGACATTGTCCATAGCTAATGATGTAAGATATTTCTGAGTATTTTATGCATGAAAAGAATGAGAATATTAGAGGGCATAGGCAATCTACTGTGCAAAGATCAGAACTCAAGCAATATCATTTGTCTTCTAGTTCAACATCACCCTTTCTCATAGCAACGTCACATTGTTAGCCTCCCCTACTTAAGAATTATGATATATTAGGACTGCTATAAATGAATTACATATTGGGAACCCCTCAACGGATATTTAAGGTGGATTGCAGCTCAATCTACAAAGTTAATAACTGCCCTAAAACATGGGAATATATTTTAATTTAAATTCTTTGAGTGTTTCAAATGTAAGTCTTGTATTTACATCGCTGCCTCCCCTTCCTTTACCCTCCATCTCTTCCCATGCCCCCATTTTCTTTAAAGCGCATCACCTCCTCACTCATTATTATTGCTATATATATGTATGCATATATATAATATATAAACATTACCTACTGAGTCCTTTTAGTGTTGCTCATACATGTATAGGTTTAGGGCTGACCACTCAGTATTGTATAACTTGTCAGGGGGCTTTGTTGCAAGAGAAAATTGATCCTCCCTCTATCAGCAGCCATTAATTATCTACACAGTTCTTCAGCTGGAGGAGGGCCTTGTGAGATAGGTCTCCCTCCCATATCCACACTGGCATGTTAATTGGGGTTGCCATCACACACATCTTGCTCTGTTGTTGATATATCAAATTGGGGCTTGGCTCCCCACAATCAGTTGCTCTTTGCATTTTGACCAGCTGTGTTTTCTTTCTATATGGATCTCGATGTACTGCAAAGAGAAGGGTGCGGGTTTACTCTTACCTGAAGGTATAAGGATAATTATTTAGAATGCAGTTAGGAATTATACTGGCTTAGGAAAGCAACAGTAGCACATTATCCTTCAAAGTCCAAGACCTGACTAGCTGCCAGTAGTTAGCTAGGTTTAGAGTAGCCATTATGATTTCCTTCCTGTTTAACGGACCTTAAATCTGACTAGATGGATTCTGGTTACCCCTAAAATGTAAGTGTTACTGTTGTACCTTTTAGGGTATCTTGTCATTCTGGTCATTGTTGTTCATAGACTTTACAGATGGGTGGGACTATTGGTTGCTGCCCTCTCTTGGTAGCTTATTTAATAACATCGCTAGATACCATGAGAGCTAGTCCTCACCTAGGGCTTTCTAGGTCCATTCCAACTTGATTCTTTCAAGTACTGTATTCTTCACCAATGACTCTTACCTTCAAGTTCTGGGAGGCAACAGAGGACAACAGCAATATCTGAAATTGTTTGGAAAGTCTCTCGGACTCTGCTGAACAAAAACTGGGAGGGAGGTTTCCTATGGCTGGTTCTCAAGGGGGTGCATTACCACTCCAAGTGTATATATTGTATATGCCTTTCTAAATAAACATAAAATAATATGGAAGGAGTTTTAATTGCAAAGGCTTAATAATCAGAAATGTTTGGCAAACAGCAGTATTCAAATGACCTTGACTTTGTGTTAGCTTTACAAATATCACCTTTCTATTTCTTATAGCCTATGATAATGTATAATGCTTGCCCTTTTGATTTAGGAATTCCGATGATACCTGAATTCTAGGAAAAGTTTGTCTTTTTGTTTGTTTGTTTGTTTTGTTTTGTTTTCAGGAAGATCCCATAGGCAATATTCAGCACCCAACCTACTTTTATAAAAATGGATATTCTGCTATGATTGGATGTGCAGAAAGATGATTTCTGTTCACAATGTTAACCTCGGTCAGTGAGATCCTAGTGCTTAATGTTGTCCCTCATTTGCACTCTGATTCAGGGTATCTCCAAACACCCCACTATGTTTGATCTCCTGAAATGTTCGTTTCTCTTAGAATAAATCTGTGAGCATTTTAATTGGTCCAAAATGATGCTGACTGATAATTATATTGAGAATTCTCGAATTTTTAATTCATATCAACACATTTTCATAAGAACTTAGTCATTTTATTGAAATTTTTAAATATAGGTGACATTTTAAAAACTTTATTAAGGGCTTTCCTCCTCTTTATTATTACAGTTAGTTTGCAAGTTAAAAAAATCTGTCTAACTTAATGAATGGTTAAAACAAATTTTATTTCTCAGATACACGGGTTAGTATTGTTGTTTTGGCACTTATTATGTACATAAAATGATTCTCAGAGAAGTCCAGTGAAGAATAAACATATGCATCAAAATGTCCTACCAAAAGACTTAAAAAATATATAAGCTTCACCTATCATCGATTTGATATTTCCTATATCTACATACATCTAGAGGCATGCCCCAAACAGTACCTAAAATGGAAACCTTGTTTTAGTTCCTCAATGATCTCTTCTGACTTACTACTTACCAAATCCTCTGTTGCTCCTGCCTGGTGCCCCCCTATGTAAATGCTCCTATAACAAAGAGTAGAGGTTGCAGAGGAGCGTGCTTGTCTAGAACTAGCTCAACCCTGGGGATGATTTTAACCAGACATTTGTGGAAGAAAAATTTCCATAGCTAGCCATTACTACCATCAAATTACAAATTGTGAGAGTTTCTCATTATGCAGATAGTACCCAGTGTCGAACACAATACAGTGGTGCAAGCAAACAAAGATTTTCCTACATGAAAAACATGTTCACGCATCAACCACCCTCTTATAAAAGTAGTCCTTACTTGAACATCCTTCCTCAACTAAATTGGCATCCATTTCTGTGTATTACTTTGTGTAGTTCCATATCGTAAAGAAGAGAAGATACAATGAAAGTATACTGAACATTAAAAGTAAGATCTTTCCAGGGAGTCACAATGTAAATAAAGTTGAAAAACTGTTTATTCCTAATCTTGGGCAAGTATATGCCATAGTTAGAGCTGTTAGCATAGATAGTTGAAGAAATCTGATAAGAATATTAAATCAAATAACTGAAATATTAAGGATTTTAGAGAAAATAATTGTTAAAAACATCTCCAAGATCATTTGGAAAAAGTGAAATCTATATAAAAGTGAAACCTTATATAAAGGGGATTGTATTTTACCACCATAACACTGACTCAAAATACAGATCAAAAATAAACAATAGATGTATTGTTTGTTCTTTTCAAAGTTTGTTTTATAGGGCTGGAGTAATGACCCAGCAGCTAAGAGCTTTGGCTATTGTTTCAGAGGATCTGGATTCAAATAACAGCACAGGCATATGATTCACAGCTGTCGGGAATTCCAATCCCAGGGGACTCCCTAATCTGGCCTCTGAGGTCACCAGATCCACACGTGGTGCACAGATATATATGCTCATAAAGCACCAATACACACAGAAATTAAAAACAAAATAATTATTTTAAATGGTATCATTTTAATTTCAAATTTATCAGATTCAAAACTGAAATTTTTCATAATTTTCAACTTCATGTTATTTTTTATCTATTTATTTTTGTTTCACATGTATGAGTGTTTGTACGTATGAGTGCCTAGGAGCTGCAGAGGCCAGAAGACAGCATTAGATCACCTGAATCTGGAGTTATAGATGGTTGTAAGCTGCCATGTAGGTGTAGGGAACTGAACTTCAGTCCTCTACAGGAACAGCGAGTGCTCTTAACTGATGAGCCATCTCTCCAGGATTTTCACAAACTAGTTTAAGGTAACACTTCAATAAACTATTTTCTCCATTACATTTAAAATTTATTTAAAAAGATATTGCTAAGTTTGTCATCAAAGCATAAAGAATTCCAGTGTCTTTACATACATATGTGTGTTGTGGAAGTATAAATCTACATACATATGAATTTATATTTCCAACTCAATAATTAAATATGGCAAAGCGTACTATGTATCTTATTCCTACCCAAGTACTCATCTAAGTTCTCAGTGCCTAGTCATGTAAATGAAATAATACTAAGTAGGTTTAAATGAAGCATAAATACAACCTGCAAATATTTTTCTGCAAAAACCTATTTTTCTTTTATTAAAAATAGATTTTTTTCCTCATATAGTGCATCCTGAATTGTGTTTCCCCTTGCTCTACTTTCCTAGTTCTTTCTCAAGCTCCCCCTGCAAAATATGGATTTACCCTCTTTCTATCTTTCATAAGAAAACAAACAGATTTACAAGGGATACTAATATAATAAAAAATAAAATAAAACAAGGTAAAACTAACACATTGGAATAGGACAAAACAAACACATATAAGGAAAATAACCCAAGAGAAGTCATAAGAAACAGAGATCCACTTGGGAACCTATAAGATAAAAAGAGAGAAGAAAAAATATACATAAATCAAATAAAAATAAGATATAAAATATATATATAGATATATTTTAAAAAAGGAAAAATCCTGACATGATATTATGAGACAGGGAACATCCAAAAGTGATGTTGAGTTTGTTTTCTGGTAGCCATTAACTGCTGGACATGCAGCCTACCATTAAGAGTAGTTTGTTTCCCAGTAAGACTCCCTTGGATGTAGCTGAAAGTTTTCTGTATCCTGGCCTGCCAGCAGTCCAGACAAACCTCTCCCACTTGTGTCCCCCAAGTAAACACACAGAGGCTTATATTAATTATAACTGCTTGGTCATTAGCTCAGGCTTATTACTGACTAGCTCTTACATTTAAATTAACCCATAATTCTTATTAAGTTTAGCCACATGGCTCAGTACCTTTTCTCAGTTCTGCCCTGTCATTTTGTTTCCTCTGTGTCTGGCTCGCAACTCCTGACTCAGCCTTCCCCTTCCCAGAATTCTCCTTGTCTGCTTATCTCACCTATACTTTCTGCCTGGCTACTGGCCAATCAGCATTTTATTTATCAACCAATCAGAGCAACACACATTTCACAGCATACAGAATGGCATTCCACAGCACTTGGAGGAAAATAAACTTTCAATTACAAGAGGTTATCAATTGGAGATTGCTTCTGGGTTAGGGTGCAGACCTGTGAAGGCCCTATACATGCTGCTTCAGTTTCTGTGAGTTCATATGTGTTGGTATTGATGATTTAAAGGGACTTGTTTCCTTGGTGTCCTCTACTACCTCTGACCCTTGCATTCTTTCTGCCTCCTCATCAAAAGGGCTCTGTGAACACTGAGGGGAAGGATTTGATAGACCCATCCCATTTAGGAATGTATCCCAAGGTCTTTCATTCTCTGCATATTGTCTGCCTGTGGGTCTCTGTATTTGTTCCCATCAGCTGCTGGAGGAAGCTTGGTCATGGCAGCTGAGCAAGGCACTAATCTACAAGTATAGTAGAATATCATTAAGAGTCATTTTATCCCACTCTCCCCCACCCGTTTTTAAACCATTAGTATTTAGTTTTTCCCAAGGTCCCTTGGATAGCTAGTCTCAGGTCCTTGAACCAAGCAGCATCAAGTATGAGTTCCATCTTGTGGAGTGAACCTTAAATCAAAGTAGATAGTAGTTGGTTATTCCCAGTTTTGTGCCACCATTGCATTAGCATATCTTGCAGATAGTACACCATTTTAGGTCAAAGGGTTTGTGGCTGGCTTGTTGTTTACGTTTCTCTTTTAATAGCATACAGAGTACCTTCCTGCCCCAAAGACTCTAGCACATAAGGGTGAAGTCTCTAAGCAGGCAACAGCTCGATTGCTCTATGTTCAATGAGTTGTGTAAATGTTATCTTCAGTGGTATGGGCTTGCCATCAGTTTGTGAAGAGGAAACTATAGTCTTTGCAACAGTCTGGGTTATTTGGGGATTCCCATTGGACCCCATTTTCAAATAACACAATTAGATGTAACCCAGTCCGGGTACAGGAAGCTTTCATTTAGTGATAAGAAACGTCCAGTTGACACTGTCTCTCCATTATTGGTGATTTCATTTAGATCACCTTCATACATGTATATATTTTAGGAAACTTATACTGTATTAGGTTTCCATAATACCCTTCAAAGGACTCTTAATTTTGACTATCTCTCCCCATATTCTTTGCTGCCCCCCTTCACTCTCCCTCTCCAGTTGATCCACCTGTTTCAATTCCTCCACCCATCCATAACTACCTATTCTATTTCTGTTTTCTAGAGAGATCTATCTGCCCTCCCCACCCAAAGTCTCTTACTCTTTATCTAACCTCTGTTGTTTTAGGGGTTGTTGTTTGGTTATCATTGACTTAACAGCTGATATCCACACATAAGAAAATACATTCCATATTTGTCCTTCTGGGTCTGGGATGCATCACTCAGGATGATTTTTTTTTTTTAGGTTCCATTCATTTACCTGAAAATTTCATGATTTCATTTATTTTTACAGATGAGCAGTACTCCATTGTATACATATACCACATGTTATTTATCTTCTGTTAAGGGACATTGCATTGTTTCCAATTTCTGGCTGTTATGAACAAAGTGGTAATTAACAAGGTTGAGCAAGAGTCTCTGTGGTAGGATGTAGCATCCTTTGGGTATATACCTGAGAGATACAGCTGGATTTTGAGGTGAATAGATTTCCATCTTCCTGACAAAGTGCTATACTGATTTCCAAAGTGGCTCTACAAATTTGTCTTCCCATCAGCAATGGATGAGTGCTCCCCTTATTCCACATCCTCTCCAGAGTAAGCTGGCACTTGTCTTATTGATTTTAGCTATTCTGATGGGTGTAAGATGAACCCTCAAAGTAGTTTTGATTTGTATTTCTCTGAGACCTAATGGTATTTAACACTTCTTTTAGTGTTTCTCAGTCATTTGAGTTTCCTCTACTGAAAATTCTGTTGTTTGGATTTGTAGCTCATTTTTAATTGAATTATTTGTTGTTTCAGTTAAGGTTTCTATTGCTATGAAGAGACACCATGACCACAGCAATGTTTATAAATGAAACATTTAATTGGGGTGGCTCACTTATAGTTTCAGAGGTTTAGTCTGTTACCATCATGGCAGGGAGCATGGGAGCATGCAGGCAGATGTGGTGCTAAAGAAGTAGCTGAAGTCCTACATCTTGCAAGGAAGGCTGAGACACTGGGCAGTATCCTTAGCATAGGAAAACTCAAAGCCTACCCCCACAGTGACTCACTTCCTCCAAGGCCATACACTGTAACAAAGCCACACCTCCTAGTAGTGCCGCTCCCTATGAGATAATGGGGGCCAAATACATTCAAACTACCACATTTGGGTTTTTTGATATCTAGCTTTTTTTTTAGTTCTTTATATAATTTTGCATACTAGTACTCTGTCAGATGTGTAGTTGGTAAAAATCTTTTCCTTTTCTATAGACTGCAACTTTATTGAAATGAGAATGTATGTCTTTTGGTGTATAAGAGCTTTTCAGTTTCATGAAGTCTCAATTATTAATTATTTATCTCAGTGACTATGCTAACACTTTTCTGTTCAGAAAGTCTTCTCCTATGCTAATGAGTTCAAAGATATTGCCCATGTTCTCTTCTATCAGGTTTAGCTTATCTGGTTTCATGTTGAGGTCTTTGATCCATTTGGAGTTGAGCTTTATACAGAGTGATAAGTATGAATCTATTTGGATTCTTCTACATGCAGCCATCCAGTTTGACCAGCACTACTTGTTGAAGATGCTTTCTTTTTCAAGTGTGTATTACAGCTTCTTTATCAAAAATTCAGGTTTGTGTATGTCTGAGTATTCAATTCAATTCCACTGATTGATGTGTCTGTTTTTGTGCCATTTCAATGCTGTTTTTAATACTATAGCTCTGTTGTACAACTTGAAATTAGGGATGGTGACCCCTCCTGCAGTTCTTTTATTATTCAGATTTTTTTAGCTATTCTGGGTTTTTTTGTGTGTGTGTTTTCATATTCAGCTGAAAATTGAAAGATCTGTGAAGAATTGTGCTGGAATTTTGATGGGGATTGTCTTGAATCTGTAGATTACTGTGAAAACCTCTTTATTGATATAAAATGTCCTTGCCATATAGTCTAGTCTGGTGTTGAACTTGTGGTCCTTCAGCCTCAGTGCCGGCATCACAGCTGTGTGCCACTGTGAAGAGCACTCAAGAAAGTAAACATTCTTTCTGATGGAAATTTAAAAAATTGTTACAGTTCATTTGGGAAAATATCACTTAAACCATCATGTAATTGATTTAAATGACAGAAAATGCCAAGGGAGAATCTGTGTCCCAAGCCAACTTGTAAGTAATGGCTGGTGTTGCCATGGAAGTGAAGACAAACAACTAACTCGGGGCTGCTTGGTCTAATCTCAGACCAGGGGAGGAAGAAAGTAAAGCTATGATTCCTCTGTCAAATAGAATGCAATATTAACTAAGTGATTACCTTTATCCAGTTACTTTGAGATCTGAAAGTATTGTCTATAAAAGAGAGTCACTCCACAAATTCCATCCATTTAAGGAGGAATAAAAGGAATAAAGAATTGTTTCAATGACATTCCTTAAGTTTATGTCAAGGGACTCTTTTCTTTTTATTCTCTTCACTGGTACCTTTATGGAAGTGTTATTGGCTTAACATTTTAAACCTGCCTCACTATAATCAGATTGCCCTTTATCCTCATTCTTTAATATTTCAGAAAGTATAAGCAATAGTAATATCAGGATTATTTTAAGTTACCAATTCTGAAGCCACACTGAACAAGTTAGTTACATCTGTCCTCAGACTTAGGCCTCAACTTGTATGGGAGTCCAAAATCATACATGTTTCTTTCAGAAAATTTACCTATGGAATCATGATACATAACCAACTCTGTTTTCACTTATAAACTATTAAGATTTAAGATCAGTCATTATGAAATTATTAGTTCCCTCGATGGCAAGGTGTGGCGTGCTGTGTGTGTGTGTGTGTGTGTGTGTGTGTGTGTGTGTGTGAGAGAGAGAGAGAGAGAGAGAGAGAGAGAGGGAGAGGGAGAGGGAGAGAGAGAGAGAGAGAGGTAGCAGAGCTTATCGAGAAAACTGGAGGTCAACATTTGGTGTTTTCCTCTATCAATCTTCAACCTTGTTTTTTAATCATTCCTCTCCCCCAACCCTTCCAAAATCCTTCCCACCTCACTAACCCATTCTCTCTCTCTCTCTCTCTCTCTCTCTCTCTCTCTCTCTCTCTCTCTCTCTCTCTCTCTCTCTCTCTCTCTCTCTCTCAAAAATAAATGCATAAATAAAAACAAACACAAAACCAATAATACCAAAAAAAAAAAAACACCCAAAAAAACAATAAAAGAAGCGCACAAAATTTATGGAG
The DNA here is from genome assembly GCF_903995425.1 of Onychomys torridus. Classification (NCBI taxonomy): domain Eukaryota; kingdom Metazoa; phylum Chordata; class Mammalia; order Rodentia; family Cricetidae; genus Onychomys; species Onychomys torridus. Next base: position 21,278,774 of record NC_050446.1, read on the forward strand.
TCCATTTTGTGTGGATCAACTACTTCTGGGCATGAGGCTTGCCTATGTGTGTGGTTAATATACTCATGACACCCCAATGGAGAAAACTAATTTTCCTTTTTCCAGAAGGAATCAAATGCAAATAGATTATTGGTTAGGGATATGAATTTGTGTCTACTTCTCCTTCTCAGTGATGGGATTTTGTTTGATTTGAATCTGTGCAGGTGTGTGCATGCTGTCACCATCTCTGAGAGTTCATATTTACATCAGTCCTATTGTGTTTAGAAGACACTGTTCCCTTGGAGCTGCCCGCCTACCACCTCTGAATCTTACAGTCTTTCAACCTCCTCTTTCACATAGATCCCCAATCTTTCATGGGAGGGGTTTGATAATGACACCCCAACTGGGTCTGAATGTTCTAAGTCTCACTCTCTGCAAATTGTCCATCTGTGGGTCTCTGTATCAATTGCCATCTAGTGCAAGAAGCTTCTTTGATGAGGGTTGAGTGATGCACTGATCTATAGACACAGCAATGTCATTAGGAGTCATTTTATTGCTATGTTCCTTTATCAGAATGATAGTAGTAGGTTTACCACTAGGACCCCTGACCTACCTTGTCTCAGATTTTTGACCACATTAACAGTGTCAGACATAGCGTCTATCTCATTGAGTAGACCTTGTATACAATCAAGATTGGTTACTCCCATAACATTTGTGTCACTATCACTCTAGTATATCTTCTAGACATGTCACTATTGTAGGTCATAAGTACTTAGTAGGGGCGAAGCTTCTAGTTAGGCACAAGCTTGAATTCCCCATGTTCAATGACATAAGTAAAATCTTCATCAATAAGGCAATAACGTCAGGTTGTAGAGATAATATTACTTAACCTAGAGCTCATTGATTTGGTTAGACTGGTTGACCAGTGAGACCCCTGGAATCTACATGTCTCCTCCTACCTAAGCTGGAGCTACAGGCTTATAGCCTTCTAAGAATTTTTTAATGGTTGCATGGTTGTTCATGGTCTTGGCCTTGTCATATTAATTTTATTATTATTATTATTGTTATTATTATTATTGAGATTATAATGTAATTATAAAATTCTTCCTTCCCTTTTCTCTCTCCAAATCTTCCCATATACTCCTCCCTAATTTCCTTCAAGTGGCCTTTTTATTCACTAATTGTTATTCATATATATATCTAAATATAACTTTTTGGTCCATATAATGTTACTTGTATGTATGTTTTTAGTGCTGAATGTTTGGCATTGGACAACCAATTGGTATGCAAGTTTGGGGAAGACCACTTTTCCCATGACCAGTTTATTCAGTTTCCTATAGTTATTTTTGTAGGGTTAAGGCCTTGTAGGTTTTTTCCCATCCAGTTTAACATGTTCATTAGTGTTGTCCTTGTTCAGCTCATGTTTGGCCATCCATGTTGGTGAGAATTCTTGGGTTATAGTTTCTGATATTACTAGTAGACACAATCTCACAACAAATGCCTTGATCCTCAGGCTCTTAAAATGTTCCCAGCTGGGTGGTGGTGGTGGTGGTGGTGGTGGTGGTGGTGGTGGTGCATGCCTTTTATCCCAGCACTCAGGAGGCAGAGCCAGGTGGATCTCTGTGAGTTCAAGGTGAGCCTGGTCTACAGAGCGAGATCCAGGACAGGCAACAAAGCTACACAGAGAAACCCTATCTCAAAAGAAAAAAAAAAAATGTTCCCCTCCCTTCTTCCACAATGTCCACTGTGTCTTAGGAGCAGGACCACTTTGTATAAAGGTGTGCATTGGGATTGGGTTCCATAGCATTGCATTTTGATTGGTTGTGATTTTCTGTAATGGTCTCTATTGGTTTCAAAGAGAAGTTTCTTTGATGAGGGCGAAGACTACACTTACCTGTGGGTACAAAGACAAATTTTTATAGACTGTTGTTAGAAATTATGTGTGTCTAGTAAATAAGTTATTGTAGATCCTCCAATAACCATGATTTCACTAGCACTGAGTAATTAGCTAGGTCCTGTACCAGCCATTGTTTTCCACTCATTGACATATCAGACTTTTTTATGGGTGCTAGGGATCTGAATTCAGCTTATTACTCTTGTGCTTCAAGAACTTTACCCACTTAACCTTCTCCCCAGCCTCAGCAATTATTATTGTGTGAAATTTCCAAATAACTTTCCCATATGGTAAATTTAAGTTGTTACCATAAAAATAACTTATTTGTACTAAGGTGTGATCACAATTAAAAATAAATTTGATTAATCATTTTGTTTTCTTTCTATTAAGGAAATAAATAATACCAGCTATTAAAGGAAGCCAAATAGTAATTATCCACATTATAAGATCCTTGAGGTCCTTCTTGCTAGCACATCAGTCTTCCCTGATAATGATGACATAATCATTAATTCGGGAACGGTGAAGTCCTTTGGAACCTCACATTTTATTTTATGCTCTAAAACTGCAACTAGGGTCTCAGAAGGTCCATAAGGTCAATGATGCTTTCAGACTTGAAAAGTAAAACTTGCCAAAGAGTTTCAGCTCTTGTGTTAATTGCTTCAAACTCTGAACAGAAAATGACCTTTGAAATCTTCAGGGTTTTTTTTTTTTCTAAAATTTTATACAGCATTATCTAGAAATTGCTTGCATCCCACCCCCCAGCTCTTTAAGACTGCCAGAAGAGCTGGGGTGGAAGTCTGCTATGAAGATACATACACCTGGTGTGTGGGCAGCTTGGGAAATGACCTCATCACTAACGGGCCCAGGGAATGCTGGTATGTTCAAGATATTCTGAATATAGTTCTTGAAACAAATGGCTGACCTACAGGCTCTGGTTTCTCTTTGCCTGCTTGTGTTTTGTCAGAAGAAGGAATTTGCTTGGGTGGTAACTACACATTTACCTGCTACTTTCGTGGCCTTATGTAGATATGGTGTGCCTTTGGTTTGCATATCATTTTCTGCTTCAATTAGTTTTGGTTGATGTCTCAGAAACTTAACATAGCAATTTAGGCAGGTGATATTTTTTTTTGAATAAAAGATTTATGATCCTAATAAGATTTCATCATAATCTCTCCAATGTAATTGAAAAATTTATTGTAAATTGAAACTTCTTAATTCTGAATTATTTGAGTAAGGGGCATTGTGCTATTGATCTCTCCTTTATAATCCAGAATGCTCAGTGAAAAAAAAATTAATGTATGTTCCTTTCTTTCTTTCTTTTTTCCTACCATAATAGACAAACCAGAGTTTAGCATATGGAGACATTTATACTCTGAAAATTATTCTGAAGGGGTGTGAGTTGCAAAGTGCTGACAAATTAAATATGCATTTCCATATGCTTCTAAAAAGATCAAATGTATCTGTGAGAGCTATCTACATAAATCCTTCATGAGTTTGGTTCAACATGAATGCCCAAAATTTGAGTACTTTCAAAAGTCTCGGGCTGAGACGTCTTTTTCCTGTTCTTGTACTCAGGATGTCAATATTATTTCAAAGGATTATACAGCAACCTTTCAAGATAATAAAATACTTCAAGAAAGTATATTCAGAAAAATTTCAAAGACTTTTTGAAAATAATGTTTTATTCCAAAATATTGATTCAGCTCTTATAAGAACAACATAATATTCTGAAATGTCAGTAAACAATAATTTTTATTAACTAATAGTTATCAACTCAGGAGATATGTTTGCATGACTGTGGTTATCACACTGCTAGCTCACTGGCCACATCTGAATGAGAAGTAGCTGAATATGTGACAGACCAAGAAAGCATGGATGGGCAAACATGAGGAAGAAAATGGGTTGATCTCAGCACTGACTCCTCAAACTGCTTTGCAGAGACATGTTAGACAGCTGTTGTAGAACTAAGCACAGCAATGGTGAGGAAGTGAAGAATTTCAGAAAATAGAAGTGATGACTACCTCAATGCCATGCCATATCAAGCTTGATATCAGGATTGCTTGGGGGCTAGTCGCTAGTTTCAGAAGAGGAACCAAAATTTATAGACCCAACCAACCTATGGTGCTTCTTTACAGGAAGTATCTTCTTTGCCATGGGGACGCTCAAGCCAGAGTCAGTTTTTGTCACACAACCACACGTTCACCCTTTTGCCAATATGCTGAATAACCAATGACTGAATTTAGGCATTCCTTACTCCTTCTCTGGCAGCTAAATTTGTGTTTCATTATTTATGATTCCTCTCATTACTTCCTCCACCATTGCCTGCTCTGATCCCTCTGTGCTAACTGCCTTCTCTCTGTGCCTGAAATCCTGTTTCTCCTTGAAGTCCAACAAAAGGTTGTCTGTTTCCTCTGTGTTTCTTCTAACTCTAACCATTGCTTTAGCAAAACAGTGGCCTGCTGTGACATTTTGGCTAAAGAACATGACCTCATGACTTATGTACCTACCAGACCACATCCAAATGTTACCCAACTAACTTCCCATGCCAGAACACAAAATTCTAGTACATTAAAGCAGAGGTTGTTTGCATTTGTCCATCCAAATTGGATTATATGTCTAAAAGACTATCAGGGGAGCATACAAGAAATACAATGGCTTATGATAGATGAATAAATCTTAGAGCAATAAGAAATGATAATCAAATGATTTGCAATCATCGTTCATGAATAGAAGTTATGTTAATTGAACCACATAATAATGTTACCTTACAATTTTAAATAAATATTGTCCACATTAAAGGAATATGTCTGTACATCTACTATATGGCAAGCAAAATTTAAGGTACATGCAACGTACCAACAAATAAGCAATCGTGCTTATCTCCATCAAGATTGTGCTTCTGCTGGTGTACAGACCATGCCCATGCATGCATGCTATAAATAAATAAGTCTTACAGGGGACTTAAAGAGTATCAAACAAAAGGTTTATAGATGCACATTTTGTGGGAACTTCAGCATGTCAAATTTAAAAGGGCTTCCTGAAAACACATCCCGAGTACTAAAGAATTAAAGGAATGCAAGTATTTACGAAGTTCTGAAAAGAGTTGTAAGCAGAGGAAATATTTTATCCAAGGCTATAATATAAGAGCAGAACTTGAGTACTTGTGAGAGAGCAAGGATGCTAGCATGGTCTGAATAGATTGGATGGGACGAGAATAAATTGACACAATTAGATAGGTAAAGGCAACTGGATTTCTCAGTCCTTTGTTCTAAAAATTTGGATCAATTGTCAATTTTTGCAGAAATCATTATATGTTAAAAATTATAGATGATCATCAAAATTGATTTTTAGGTAGGGATAGAATGAAAGAATGATACCTTTCGCAATTCTTTTATTATATAGGATTGTTTTAGCTATCCTGAGTTTTTTGTTTTTCCATATGAAGTTTTGTATTGTTCTTTTAAGGTCTGTATATAATTGTGTTGGAACTTTGATGGGGATTACACTGAATCTGTAGATTGCTTTTGGTAATATTGCCATTTTTACTATGTTAATCCTATGGATCCATGAGCATGGGGGACATTTCCATCCCCTGACATCTTTTCCAATTTCTTTCTTCAAAGACTTGAGGTACTTCTCATACAGGTCTTTTACTTGCTTGGCTTAGGATATTTTATATTATTTGTGGCTATTATATAGGGTGTTGTTTTCCTGATTTCTTTCTCAGCCTTTTTATCATGTGTTTATTTAAAATTGTAAGGTAAAGTTCTCCTATGGTCCAATGAACATATTTCTATTCATGAACAATTACAGATCATTTGATCATCATTTTTTTTATTTCTCACAGATTTATTCATCTATCATTAGCCATAGTGTTTCTCACATACTCAGCTGACAGTCTTTTAGATGTACAATCCAATTTAGATGAACAAATGCAAACAACCTCAGTTTGAATGTACTAGAATTTTGTGTTCTGTGTGTGAGGTTAGTTAGGTAACATTTGGACCCAGTCTAGTAGGTGTGTAAGTCATGAGGTCATGTTCTTTGGCCACAATGTCACAGCAGGACATTGTATTGATGAAACAGTGGGTATAAGAAAAAACACAAAGGAAACAGACACTCATTTTTTTAGGTTTCAGGTAGAAAACACATCTCCTGGAAGTTTCCTTTGCATTAGGCTTCTACTCTACTCCTTAAAGCCTCCCTTTCCAGTCATCTCTCTTACCATTCTACCCTTCTGCCCACCTCCAACATGATCATTCAAGCTCCCATGCCTAGCCACCCCAAATTCAACTAGGAGATCTCCTATATTTCCCCTACCCTGAGAGATCCATGCCTCCCACCTTGGACCCTCCTTGTTACTTCGCCTCTCTGGATGTGTGGATTGTAGCATGGTTATCCTTTATTTTACAGTTAATATCTACTTATGAATGAGAATATAACATGTTTGTCTTTCTGGGTCTGGGTTACTTCACTCAGTATTTTTTTTTCTAGTTCTGACCATTTGCCTTTAAATTTCCTGATGTCCTTGTTTTTAATAGCTTAGTAATACTTCATTGTATAAATGGAATCAAATCAAAGACCCAGACATACATCCACTATGGACACTTGATTTTTGACAAAGAATCTAAAACTACGCAATGGAGAAAAAGAAAGCATCTTCAGCAAATGGTGCTGGCATAACCAGATCTTGTCATGTAGAAGAATGCAAATAGATCCATATCTATCACTCAAAACTCAAGTCCAAGTGGATCAAAGACTTCAACATAAATCTAGTTACACTGAAAATGGGGAATAGCCTTGAATACATTGGCAGAGGAGACAACTTTCTGAATAGAATGACAGTAGCACAGACACTAAGATTGACAATTAGTAAATGGGACCTCTGGAAACTGGAAAGCTTCTGTAAGGCAAAGGACACTGTCAAAGAACAAAACGGCTGCCTACAGAATGGGAAAAAATTTTCACCAACCCCACATCCAAGAGGGCTGATCTCAAAAATATATGAAGAACTCAGAAAACTAGACATCAAGCCAGGTGGTGGTGGCACATGCCTGTAATACCAGCACTCGGGAAGCAGAGCCAGGAGGATCTCTGTGAGTTCAAGGCCAGCCTGGGCTACAAAGTGAGTTCCAGGAAAGGCGTGAAGCTACACAGAGAAACCCTGTCTCGAAAAGCCAAAAGAAAGAAAGAAAGAAAGAAAGAAAGAAAGAAAGAAGAAGGAAAGAAAGAAGGAAGGAAGGAAAGGAAGAAGGAAGGAAGGAAGGAAAGAAGGAAGGAAGGAAGGAAGGAAGAAGAAAGAAAGAAAGAAAGAAAGAAAGAAAGAAAGAAAGAAAGAAAGAAAGAAAGAAAGGAAGAAAGGAAGGAAAAGAAAGAAAGAAACTAGACATCAAAAAACCAAACAAAGAAGTTTAAAAATGAGGTACTGATATAAACAGAGAATTCACAAGAGAAGAATCTCAAATGACAGAGAAACAATTAAAGAAATATTCATCATTCTTAGCCATCAGGGAAATGCAAGTCAAAGCAACTCTGAGATTCCATCTTATACCTGTTAGAATGATTAAGATTAAAAAACAAACAAACAAACAAAAAAACTAATGACAACTTATGCTGGAGAGGATGTGAAAGAAGAGGAGCACTCTTCCCTTGCTGGTGGGAGTGCAAACTTGTACAGATACTTTGGAAATCAATAAAGCAGTTTCTCAAAAAATTGGGAATCAATCTATCTCAAGACCCAGTGATACCACTCTTGGTCATATATCAAAAGGATACTCAATCATACCACAAGGACTCTTGCTCACCTATATTCATAGCAGCTTTACTTGTAATAGCCAGAACATGGAAACAACCTAGATGCCCCTCAACTAAGGAATGGATGAAGACAATGTGGTACATTTGCACACTGGAGTACCACTCAGCTGTAAAAAAACAAGGACAAGGACATAAAAAAATTAGCAGGCAAATTGATGGAACTAAAACAACAACAACAAAAAAAAATCCTGAGTGAGGTAACCCAGACCTAGAAAGACAAACATGGTATGTACTCACTCATAAGTAGATATTAACTGTAAAATAAAGGATAATCATGCTACAATCCACAGACCCAGAGAGGTGAGGTAGCAAGGAAGGCCCAAGAGAGGGATGCATGAATCTCATAGGGAAAGGGAAATAGAGGAGATCTTATGGTTGGACTGGAATGGGTGGGCAGGGAACTTGAGGGATAGGGAACTGGCCATCCCTTGTGACAGGATTGGTGATTACCTTGCTTGTTATCAGAGAGCCTTCATCTGTAACTGATGGAAACAGATACAGAGAGCCATGGCCAAACATTGAGCCAAGCTCAGAGAGGGAGGCACCCTGAGAAGAGGGAGGAAATATTTAGGAGCAAGGGGGTCGAGGACAATGCAGGAAAACCCTAGCTCATGGGAACTCATAGAGTCTGAAACAAAAACCTGGGAGCCTGTATGGGACCGGACCATCCTACACCCTCTGCATGTATGTGACAGTTGTGTACCTTGGTCTATTTGTGGGGCTCCTGGCAATGGGAGCAGAGTCTGTCCCTGGTGCTTTGGCTAACTCTTGGGAACCTATTCCTCATCTTGGATTTCCTTGCCTAGCCTGAACACAGGGGGAGGTTCTTGCTCTTACAGCAACTTAATACACCATTCTTTGCTGGTGTCTATGGGAGGCCTGCCCCTTTCTGAGCCAATACAGAGGAGGGATAGAGTGGTGGGTGGAGGGGAGATTAGGAGGAGAGGATGGAAGGGAGGCTAAGGTTAAGATGTAAAATAAATAAATTAAATTTAAGAAAATGAAGGAAGGAGAGGGATGGACTTTAGAAGTCCTTCTGGGGAGCTATCCCAGTGACCAAACTGCAAATGGCCAGAATTCAAAGAGGAGGCTAGCCGAGGAGGTCATGAAAGGTGCCAGGCTTCTGGATCTATGCTCTGAGATAGTTGGAAGACTTCATGAATAATTCAAGAATGGAAGCATGTCTTCCTCAGGAAAAAGAACAAATAATAGGTAGCTCTCATGAGCAAAAGGGCCTGAAAGTCTTGGGGACCAAGGTTTGGGAGACTATAATGGCCTGGTTCAGGCTTCTGCAGTGGTCTTCAGTACTGTATTCCCGGGATGGGGTTGGGGTGGGAGCTGGAGGGAGGGGAAGGCTTGTGGTGGCAAAACAGAAGGCAAGGAGTGGATTCCCATCCTTAACCTGGGATGCCTGGTCAAAGACACAAAAATCAAGTTTCTGGAAGAGATCCACCTGTTCTCACTCCCATCAAGGAGTCTAAGATTATTAGCTTGCTCTTGGCTGCATCCTTTAAGGAAGAGGTTTGAAGATAATGCCAGTGCAGAAGCAGACTTAGTCTAGCCAGTGGACCAGGGTAAAGGCTTTGCTGCCATTGGTGACAACAATGGTCATTCAAAGCGACTCTCTTGGCTGTTTTGAAATAGCCAACAGATTTTGTCAATTATTGTCACCTAATGTGCTTCAGAACACCAAACCTCTCTTCCCATTTACCTGAACTGGGTGGTCTTTCTGCCTTTCTCTGCCTCTAGTGACCTCTACAACTCACCACTGTAACATCAACTTCTTCAGCACATATGAAAACATGTAGTTGTCAACTTTCTGTGCCTTATCATTTTGTATAGCTTCCCCCAGTGTTACCACCAATGACAGCATTGTCTTTTTATGTGGCTGAGGCCGTGCTATTGTATATTTAGGCCAAACTTCTTGGTCCGTTCATCCACAAATGGGCACCCCAGTTGTCCATATCTTGGCTCTTGTGAATAGCCTGTCGTGAATACAGTGATCTCTTTGTAAATATAAGGTCAAGCTGCCAACCATTTTCTACAAAAAAAAAGAAAAGAAAAACATGTAAAATTTCTTTTCAGTGAATATGTTTCTTATTTTTCTCCAAATAAAACAATATTTGTGAAACGTTTGACTCCATGAAACTTGTTTCTTATATATATATATATATATATATATATATATAAATGTGGTGGTATTGTGTTTACCAAAATATTGTGCACCCTAATAAAGTTATCTGGGGTCAGAGGACAGAACAGCCACTAGATACAGAGGCTAGAAAATTGTGGCACTCACATCTTTAATCCTAACCTTCTGGAGGCATGGATCTCTGTGAGTTCAAAGTCACACTGGAAACAGCCAGGCATGGTAACTCAAGCCTTTAATCCCAGAAGAGAGCCTTTAATCCCAGGAAGTGATGTCAGAAAGCAGAAAGGTATAGAAGGCATGAAAACTAGGAACTAGAAGCTTTTAGCTGGTTAAGCTTTCAGGCTTTTGAGAAGCAGTTCAGCTGAGTGCCATTTGGATAAGGACATAGAGGCTTCCAGTCTGAGGAAACAGGATCAGCTGAGAAGTTGGCCAGGTGAGCTGATCTTCCAGCATTCATCCCAATACCTAGCTCCGGGTTTGTTTTTATCAATGAGACATTTTAAGATTCATGCTACATATGTGTGTGTGTGTGTGTGTGTGTGTGTGTGTGTGTCTGTCTGTCTGTCTGTCTGTGTGTGTTATACATATGTATGTATATTAATGCATCTGCATTTCTGTCACAGAAATTTCTGGACTGACAATCTAACATATTCCCAACTGCTTTTTACAAATTTTATTTATTTTTAGTAATAAGCAAATTTGGTGCGTCATATTGTGGTTTTGTTGTTTTTGTTTTGTTTTTTCAATACTATAACACTTTGTCCAATTCAATACATTTTTAAAAGCCATGAAACTAGTAAAACAATTGTATTTAGTTTTTAGTTGTGAGGGGGAAAAGGAAAGATAAGTTGTGAGAAATAAAAGTTTTAAATTCTGAATTCATGGTCATAAGATATGAAGTCAAAAGACACTATGAATGTATTTTTCATGACATTTGTTCTTAAAGACATTTGGATCTGACTGTATTATATTTTGGAATTTGTTCCAAGAGTAACTGAGTTTTTATAATAAACTACAAAGTCAAATGATTGCTTTTCTTGGTTTCAATGAAGTTCAAGGTAAATGAAAGTAAAGGGTATAGTCTTTTTAATTTAGTAAGTTAGATATTTATGTTAATTTGTTAAATTTCTGATTGGAGGATTCTAGCATTAATGTCTTCTTTAGAAAATCAAGAGCCAGCGGTGGTGGCACACGCCTTTCATCCCAGCACTCAGGAGGCAAAGGCAGGCGGATCTCTGTGAGTTCGAGGCCAGCCTGGTCTCCAATGCGAGTTGCAGGAAAGATGCAAAGCTACACAGAGAAACCCTGTCTTGAAAAATGGAAAAAAAAAAAAAAATCAAAGATGGGCCTACATTAATGGCATAGTGGTTGAGTGCTTTTGAGCCAGATGGTGGTAGCACACACCTTTAATCCCAGCGCTCTGGAGGCAGAGCCAGGCAGATTTCTGTGAGTTCAAGAACAGCCTGGGCTACAGAGTGAATTCCAGCAAAGCTACACAGAGAAACCCTGCCTCAAAAAAAAAAAAAAAAAAAAAAGAGTGCTTTTGTACCATCTTGAGGGCAACAATTTGGATTCCAGAATCTGGTATCAAGCTGAGCATCTGGCAAACATATGAGAGAAGTAACTGTGGTCCTCTGTGTGGATACACACAGCTAAGACAAATGCAGGAGAATTTGGACCTCACTTTGTCATTCCTTATGTCCACATTTAAGCACCCTTGTGGTTTTCTTACACGGAGCGTATTGTGTCTCAGGAACACCCTTAACAAGTTGCAGCCATGCTTTCCATTGGTATGCATTTATTTGCTGCTTTTTTCCCCCAATTTATGATGGTCAAAGAATTTTTTGGCTTTTTTCCAACACTTTCTTTCCCCCAATTCCTTTAATTTTTTTAAGAAAGCCATCCTCTGTTTAATTTTTAATTTTTCATAAAAAAATTTTTTTCAATGAAGACTTCCAATACCATGATACTGCATTTTATTTGTGATTGTTCAGTTCAGTTTTAAGGAACTATTTGTGAGTCTGTTGTGTTGCTAGTTGATTACTAATATGATTGTAATTTTACTTCACTGGCTTTACATCTGTTGATTGGTAGAGTGTATGCCAAGACATCACTAGACTGCATCTCTTTAGTGATCTGTTTTTTTTGGGGGGGGTTGTTTTTTTGTTTTTTTAGGGCTTTTTTTTTTTTGGTTTATTTTCCTAATTCTAATTGATGGACTCTGCTTGATTCTGTGTGATCATTTGGAGTCTGAATATCTTCTAAATAATTATATTTTTGTTTGTGTTCTATATCCTTAAAACCCTTTAAATAGTCCTGAGTCCATCTGTAAAAGCTTCAAGGTAGACTCTATGAGTGAAATTACTCACTCAAGTTTACTAATTCATGTATCAAGAGATGTTCTTTATTGTTCTGAGATAGAGTATCATGTCTGGCCTCAAACTTGTTATGCTTTGTCGCTGAGGTTGGTCTTGAACTCCTGATTCTCCTACTTCGATCTCTCAGTGTTGGAATCATAGGCATGTCCTGTCACACACAGCTAGGTCTATCCAATTTGAAGTAAAATAACAATCAGAGAAGTCAGGCAATGATGCTGGTGTGTTGGGGTTTTGTTGTTGTTGTTGTTTTTAGATTTGTTTATCATGTATATAGTGTTCTGCCTGCATGTACACCTGCATGCCAGAAGAGAGCACCAGATCTCATTATAGATGGCTGTGAGCCACCATGTGGGTGCTGAGAATTAAACTCAGGTCCTCTGGAAGAACAGCCAGTGCTCTTAACCTCTGAGTCATCTCTCCAGCCTACTGGTATGTTCTTAATCACCATTAATTTTTCAGATCAAGGGCTGGAGAGATGGCTCAGCTATTAAAGGCTAGGCTCACAACCAAAAATATAAGATTGAGTCAACCAGCATCCATTGGCCAGTAAGTAAAGGTTTCACTATAGTGGTACTGGTATCTTGTTAATCATGGCTGATTCTTCAGCCCCAGAGAACAGAACCACAATTTGTTAACTCAAAATATCACACAAATAGCCATAGGAGAGTCTTTGTGTCCCTCTGAAACTTCATAATCTCTTTCTTCTGCTTAGCTCTCAGAAGTTCCCATAACTCATCAAGTGTTTGCACTAAATTGTTTTTCTCCCCCAAAGGTTCCAAAGTCCTTCCACAAGCTTCCTCTGCTGGATAGTTTTGTTTCAACTTGACCCAAGCTCAAGTCATCTGAAAGGAGAGAACTTCAATATAAAAAATGTTTTCATAAGTCCAAGTTGCAGGCAGGGCAGTAAGGCATTTTCTTAATTAGTGATTATTGGGGGAGTACCGAGCCCATTGTGTGTAGTGCCATGCCTGCGCAGTGATCTGAGTTCTATAAGAAAGGCTGTACAAGCCATGAGGAGCAAGCCAGTAAGTAGCACCCTCCTGTAGCTGAAGTTTTCCTGTGCTTGCCTGGCACCTAGGTCCCACAGCCACTTACAAAATTCCTGTGTCCCACCTGGTCTTATAACCACTCAGACCCAAGTAAGAACACAGAGGTTTATATTAATTAAAACTGCTTGGCCATTAGTTCAGGCTTATTACTGACTAGCTCCTACACTTAAATTCAGCCCATTTCTATTAATCTATAAATCGCCATGTGGCTTTACCTGTGTGTCATTAAATGCTGCTCCCAGGATGGCAGGATGGCATCTCCTCACTCAGCCTTCCTCTTTCCAGAATTCTCCTTGTCTGCTTATCCCACCTATATATACTTCCTTCCTGGCTACTGGCCAATCATCATTTTATTAAACCATTGTACAAAGGCATTATCTCACAACACCTGCCATGGCTACTTCATTAGCTCCTGCCTCCAGGTTCTTGGCCAGCTTGAATTCCTGCTCTGACTTATTTCAATAATGAACAGTGATATAGAAGTATAAATCAAATAAACCTTTCCTCCCCAACTTCCTTCTTGGTTGTGGTGTTTCATCACAGCAATAGGAACCCTAAGACACTTCCTCAAAACACATGGTCAGGTCTGTCAAAGAATTACTCTATGAACTGGAACCAATTTCTTTCTTATTTAGGGTTTCTATGGCTGTAATGAAACACAATGACCAAAAGCAACCTGGGGAGGAAAAGGTTTATTTCAGTTTGCATGTCCCAATCATAATCCATCATGAAAGGAAGTCATGGACAGCAATCTGGAGACAGAAATCATGGAGGAGTGTTGCTTACGAGCTTGCCCACAGGCTAATCTGTAGGGAGTGTTTTCTCAATTGAGGTTCCATCTTCCCAAGTGACCCTAGCTTGTATTGAGTTGACTGAAAACTCATCAGCACACAATCTTTTCCCTTTCAAGCCCCTTTTCTCCCCTCATGAGCCCCTTCTAATAGCATTACCCCCATTCACTCTTATATATAAATACCACATACAAAAAAATTAGAAGGTATGGTGTGCGTATGAGAGAGAACATTCAGCATTTGTCTTTAGAACCTGGGTCATCTCACTTATAATATTGTCAGTTCTATGCATTGTCATGAATATTTTATAATTTCATTTTTCTTTACAGCTAATAATATTCCAATGTATATATGTATCATATTTTCATTTTCTAGTCATCTTTAAATGTACAGATGAAGTAATTTGATTTTTTCCTATTGTAAGTAGAAGAGTAAATATGTCTACAACTATCACCATGGTAGGGTATAGAGTCTTTTGGGAAAATGTTCAGGAGTACTATTGCTATATTATACAATAGTTCTATTTATAGTTGTTTCAGAATATTCCAGAATGATTTCCAGAAGGACTGCACAAGTTTACACTCTCTCCAACACTAAATAAGGGCTCCTCTTTCCCCACATCCTCATTAGCATATGTTGTCATTAGTTTTCTTGGTGATGGCAACTTGGAGTTGAGTAAGATGGAATTTCAAAGTAGTTTTAATTTGCATTTCCTAGATAGCTAAGGATATTAGTTGGTCATTTGGATTTTTTTCTGTAAAGATCACTGGCCCATTTATTTATTGGCAGATTTCTGTGTGTGTTCATTAATTTTTTTGCAGATTAAAATAATTATTCTAGATAGTAACCCCTTCTCTGAAGTATAGCTGGTAAAGATTTTCTCTCATCCTGTAGGCTGTCCATCTGGTTCATAGTTTCTTTTAATGTGCAAAATCTTTCTAATTTGATGTAATCCTATTGTAAATTATTGAAGATACTTGCTGTGGTATTGGGATTCATTGAGAAAGTTCTTGTCTGTAACTGAATCAATCCTAGCATGTTTTCTTTACCTTTCCTCTAGTGATTCGATGTTTGGTGTTTTAAATTAAAGTCTTTGACCCACTTTGAACTGAATTTTGTGTAGCCTGAGATTCATATGTATAATTTCATTCTTCTGCAGGTGGATATCCAGTTTTGTGGATGCCTTTTATTGAATAAGTAGTCATTTTTTCCAGTATGTTTTTTTTATATCCCTGTCAAATGTTAAGTGTTCATAGATGTGTTGGTATATTTCTGGGCCATCTATTTTATTTCATTGGTCTAGGTGTTTATTTTTGTGCCAGTACTATGCTGTTCTTATCACTGTGGTATAATCTGAAGTCAGGTAATGTGGTACATCTGGCTATGTTCTTTTGGCTTAGTATTGCTTTGGCTATCCATGGTCTTTACATTTTCATATGAATATTAGAATGATTTCCTAATTCTGTGAAAATTTCATTATTTTAAAATTTCGAATTTTAATGAATATGCAATTGAATTTGTAGATTATTTTGCTAGAGTATCCATTTTATAATACTAACTATGCCATCATCTACTGTCTTCTTCAATTTTACTTTTCTCAGTGTCTTCAAGCTTTCCTTGAAGTGGTCTTTTTTATCTTTGGTTAGCTCTATTCCCAGATGTTTTCAAAGCTGTTAGAAATGAGATACTTTTCCTACCTTCCTCATCAGCAAACTCTTGATTAACATATGTAGAAGCTATAGATTTTGTATTCTCATTTTATATCCTGTATCTTTCAAACATGTTTATGAGATCTAAAAGTTTTCCTATGAGTTCATGGGCCTTTTAAGTATAGAATCACATTATCAGCAGGTAGAGATAGTTTAACAATTTCCTTTCCAAACTTTGTGTCTTTCATACATTTTTTTTCTCTGCCTAAGACTCCAAGCAATATGATGAATTAGTGTGAAGAGAATGGACATCTATGCCTCCCAGATGCTCTTGGATTTTCCCAATTTAGTATAACATTATTTGTAGGTTTGTTGTCTACGGTCTTTATTATGTTGAGGTGTTATTCCTAGTCTAGTCTAAGGTAAGTTTTATCTTAGAGAAATATTGAGAGAATGGAAAGATGTCTCAAAGTTTAAGAGTGCTTACTGCACTTTCAGAGGACCTGGGTTTGAGTCCCAGAACCCAAATGGCAGCTCACAACTACCTGTAACTACAGTTCCAGGGAATCCATGCCCTCTTTTAGCCTCCAGAAGATTACCAGACATGCACATGAAGCACTTGTGTTCTTGAGTTCAGGCAAGCACTTGTGCACAAAAATAAAATAAAAATGAATAATATTTCACTTCATCAAATGTCTTTTCTGAATCTATTGATACGATTGTTCAGTCTGTCAATAAAGTGTATTCCTTTTCCTAATTTGTTTATGTTGAACTAACATGTGATATTATTAATGTGATCTTGAATAAACTGTGCTAGTCTTTTTGTGCAGAATGTTTAAACCTATTTTAATCAAGAATATTCTTTTGTGATTTCCTTTTTTGGTTATGTATACATCAAACTTTGGTATCAAAGTAATACTGACTTTGTAGAATGGGTTTGGCACTGGTCTCTATTTTTGTGGAACACCTTGACAGGTATTAGTATTAGATATATGATATCGGTAGGTAGAATTCATCAGTAAATACATCCCCTCCTGTGCTTTTCTTTGTGAATAGATGTTTAACCACAGCTTCAATTTCATTCTTAGTTATGGGAATGTTTGAGCAACTTAAACATACCCATACACTTATATTCTTCCGGATTCTATATCCTTCTGGCGTTAATTTTAGTGGTCATATACTGTTTACTGCTCTAGTGGCAGTGAGACTTGGAAAATGGAGCAGATAAATGAGGTGGACTGGTCTCATGCAATAGCCAACTTTATTCAGAGCATTGGATAATTTATACTCTGAGGGTGAAGAAGCGCCACATGACTAAAGTATACAATCACAAGGGCAAGCCACAGGTGGTGGGCAGGCCTCATGCAGCAAAAACATGTTTTCCATAAAGGCATATAAATAAATAACAATAGCCAGTTGTAATGAATAATCTGAAGTAAACTCACTTCTATCCACTGTATCTGGGAGAGTATCTAAAGCATAATCCAAAAACAATTTTGTGTTTTTGAAGAAATTGAGGTCATGAGACTCTTGTCTTAGTTTCTTAGCATTTTCTCACAATCACTCAGAAATCTCCTCACACAACTCCCTCCATTCTTGGACCATGTCCAACAATATACATTTTGAATGTTTTTTTTTTCATTTCTTCTAGATTTTCTAATTCATTAACTGTAATGTCTCCTCTCATTAGTGATTTTACTAACTTAGAGTTCTCTATTTGTGTTAGTTTGGCTAGGAATTTACTAATCTTAAAAGTTCCCTCAAAGAAACAGCTATTCAATTGATAATTCTACTTATTGTTCTTTTAGTCTTGATTCCATTAGTTTCTGTCCTGGTCTTTATTATTATTTCTTGCCATCAGCTGCATTTGGATTTGATTTTGTCTTCTTTTCCTATAGTTTTGAGATGTATCACTAGGTTATTTATTTGCCATCTCTCTGATATTTTTACGTGAGCACTTACAGCTTAGCTATAGCTTTTCATCTTAGGCCGGGGTTCGATGTATCCCAAAGGTTCTGGTGTGTAGCACAATAGTTTTCTTTTGATTATTGTTTAGAACCAGCACCGAGTTTAACTTATAAAGAAGAGAACATTTCCCCTTTGGTATAGTCTTTTGTTCATATTTCTGTTATGAACATGTCATTGTGTATACTCAAGACAAGTTATTATTTCCTCCTGTGATACTATGCTGAACAGTATGTCTTTGATGTCCCTGTAAAACATAAATAGAAACCATCATAACTCACACTCTAGAATTTTTAATATTATCCCATACACAGAGATGACAAGTACTCAGTTCTTTAGTGAATACACAAAAATGAAAGAAAGCTTGCTAAGAAAAAAAAGATTGAAATGTTGCTCCCAATTTTTATTTTGATCCCACTAAAAATGAAATGAAGAAACATGTTACTATATTTTTCTACCACTGTGTCTCAGAGTCAAACTTTTCAAGAAAATGCCAAGAGGTAAATTTGATATCTTTTAGTGCATAAGGCTCATATACTATCATGATATGTGCTACAAAAGAAATAACTCTACCTCATAAATCATTGTTTTCTACATATTCAAGCTGTAAAAAATGAAGGTAATTCCAAGTTCATGCTTTTGCCAAAAACTTTACCTAGTTCCTTCATTCTGCAATAAATTTTGTCTCTTCTACATTTTCCTTAACATTTTTCAAACACTATCATTTAAGCTTTTAATCTAATAACAATTCTAGAATAAATTTTATCAAAATAACCTTCTATTGAAATATTTTATAAAATGTTTTCTGTGGGGCTGAGGTGAACATGGGCATCATGTAGATTAATAGCAAATTCTTAGCTTCCTTATAAATGTTTACAGAGCTAATGATTCTTTCAAAAAGAATGAGGCATGCACTTTTTCTTTCTTTTTTGTTTTTGTTTTTCCTTTTGTGTGGGCATGGATTTTATAAATCATATGACAAATGTCTCTGATTATGCTACACCTTTTTAAATTAACTTTGTTATGTCTGTCTTTCAGTCAGGTCTTAACTGTTTTCAAACTAAATAACCATGAACTCACTAGAATTGACTTGATCATCTTATATAAGTAATTGCATTATATTCCTTCTTCCACTTTACCTTCTTGATGTCATTCAGCTAGTTACATGAAATGTCTATAATTCCCACATTACACTTAAGGAAGTTCTGGTTTTTATTTTAAATGCATAAAACAGAATGAGTATTTTGAAGGCTAGCGAGATGACTCAGTGGATAAAGATGCTTACTACCCTGCCTAATAAGTAGAGTCGATCCCTGGGACTTATACGGTAGAAGAGAAAAGAAACTGAATCCTTCAAGTTTTCTTCTGAACTCTGTAAGACACTGTGGCACACAGGTCCATACCCTTCCACACAAAAAAATAAGTAAATAAATAAATATAATAATAAATCTCTTGACAAGTATACCTTCCTCTGGACTCCAGTTTAAATGAAGAATTTTAAAAGTTAAAATAAAAACAAATTTTAAAAGTATTCAGTAAATTTCTATGAATGCCTCTTCACCGCATGCCAATAGCATTTCAAATGGTGGACAAGGCTGTGAGCTTTACTCAAGGAGCGCTCTAACTGGGAAAGTCACTTTACTGAAATGATGTGCCTCTCTCGTGCTTCTCTGCCTCTCTCTCACAGTCTTTCCTTCCTTTTCTGCTAAAATAGACCCTTGACACATCACACCACACACATACCCTGACCTACAACATAGTCAAGTCCCTGAGCTCACAAATTTATATTCTAGCTGGAGAGAAAACAAAAGCAAATGAACAAGCAATTATTACATATGATCAATATATACTGTGGGTACTCCTCATCTTTCTTGATTTTGTATAACTTGTAGTCATTCCTTATTAGCACATCTGGTTCTTTGCCTCACTTTTAACTTAAAACTGCATACTAGTTTCTATTATGTTTCTATAATTTACAAAACCAAATTCCCAATTAAAGAAGTATTTCTTTAAGTCTTGAACAGTTACTGAGAAGATGTTGTGTCTATACTTATATGGAACTTGCTTCACACTATATTTTTCCAGAAAAATAATATTTAGATGTGTATTTGCCAAGTCAATAGTATAAGTATTCATAACTTTTATAGTCATTATTACCCTGCTATCCTCTGTTGCACAGCTCATAATACTACAATAACATGTGGGAATAATCGTCTTTGTCACATTTATACCAATAGAGGGCATAAACAAACTTTTCATTTTTTCAGTCTGATGGATGAATTATGTCTTTTTATAACTATAATTAAATAATGACATCACTAAATGGAAAGCTAGTATTTTGACACTTAAGACAACTTTTGAAACAACACTGGCATTTTTATACACTTTGGCCTTTCTGGTTTATTTCTTCTTTCTGCTCTCCTCTTTTCTTTCTTAGACTTCTCTCTCTCTCTCTCTCTCTCTCTCTCTCTCTCTCTCTCTCTCTCTCTCCTCTCCCTTCTCTAAGACACACTCTTCACCTCTAGCAGAGGTGGCCTGGAACTCTGTTTTGCTGAGGCTGCCTCTGACTTCAGGTCTACTGACTCTACTCCCCAGGGCCAGGGCTCCCGCTATGGAATGCCTATCACCCTTTATCCATTCTCACTGAGTTATTTTGCACTATGACTTTCTAGAAAGGTTAATTTAATTTTAACTGATACATAATAGCACAACAATTGTAAATATTAAAATCACAAAGTGATGTGACACATGTGCACACTTTAAAATGCTCAGGTGAGCTGTGTTTGTCTCATACACTTAACATTTTTTTGTGGCAAAACATTTATACCCCTTTCCTAGCTTGTTAAGAAATACTATGCTCAATTGCAGTGTGTAATCAACCTATGGTGCAGTGTTGTACCAAAATTTCTTAGTCCTGTCTAATTTTAACTTATTACAAATTGATCCATTTCCTTTCACCTCTTCCTTCACTCTCTGCAAACTCTGCTAATCACCACTCCACTCTAAATGTATTTGAAATCAGGTCACTTACATTTCACACTTAGTGGCATCATGTTTTTCTTCCTGTACATATTTTGTTTCACTTAACATAATGTCCCCCATTCCTATTGTGTCATAAATTGCAGGATTTCCTTCTTTCCCTATTGTTGAATACTGTGTCTACATACATATTAAGAGGGCTAAGTGGTTAAGAGCACTTGCTACTCTTCCACAGGACCTAGGTTTGGTTCGCAGCACCCACAAGGTAGCTAACAACCATCTGAAACTCCAGCTGCAGGGAACTGCATGCCATCTTCTGGTCTCTGCAGGCACTAGATGTATGTGTTGCAGACATATGTGCCTACATACATAAAAGTGAGTAAATTTTTAGGTTGGCTAATCCTTTGTGATATAAATTGAAAATGGTTGTTTGGATTGTTACTTAAACAATCTTTCCTAGTTGGTTGTTCTGCAGAAACAATCTCAAGATTCTTTTCAGTTTTATTACACAATGAATTATGTATTTATTCACTTGTTGACATAGTGAATGCTGTTTTGGATAGAAGCTTTCACAGATAGTAAAATCTTCCATGAATATTCCCTGTCATCATGTTTTCCACAAAGAGATTTCTTAGTGTGTTTGTTTTCCATGCAACATTTGATTCAGCTTCACTTTTCATAAATAAAAGCAAGCTTGCTTGAATTTTTATGTAACTAATGTTAAATTTGTACATCAACTCAAGGATAATTGGTTTCCTTTTGATATTGATTACTAATTATATCCTTTTCAAGTGGTTTAGAAATGTAAGCCTTACATGTTTCTTGGCAATATATCTGTGTATTAATGCAAGTATGTATTTAAATTTTTATTTTTGTAATAATTACATAAAAAACTATTATATTAAATGATCAACTTGTTCTTACCAAGTACAAAATTACATAACTTCAAAGTAGTGATAATTTACCTCCTTCCCCTAATTTTTTTCTTCCATAAACTTTTTTAATTTGTGCTGAAAGTTTTGGTGTTTCTCTGCAAAGTTCAAATTCTTTATGACTGTGTATTATTACATTTAAGATTAGTTTGATTTTATATTTTTCATTCTTTTGTGTGTAGGGGGTGCTGAAATGTGGTGATATTTGATTATTTTTAATTTTATAATTAATTTAATTTTACATATCAGCCACAGATTCCCCTGTCCTCCCTCCTCCTGACTCCTCCCCTGCCCTCCCCCCAATCCACTCCCAATTCCCATCTCCTCCAGGACAAGGACTCCCCTGGGGATTCAGCCCAGCCTAGTAGATTCAGTGGAGACAGGTCCAGTCCCCTCCTCCCTTCACCTAGCCTGAGCAAAGTGTCCCAGCATATTTTATATTTATCATTCTAACTTAGGTTTATATTGATATTATATTGCTCTTACAAAATAGTAATTTTTCAAATGCTTTCTGTCTAAGTGAATAATTTTTTATGGATGGGAATAAATAATTTTGAGATTTATCTACTCTAAAACAGTAGTGAGATAGGTTTTCTTTAATGACTTTAGGTTTTTATAATGTTTTCCAGTTCTATAAAATCTTTTGGTTTAGACTTTTTCCTTTCTTGGATTAAGTTAAAATAAATCACCTTCTTTTAGAAAAGTGCTCATTTCATTGATGTTTTAAAACATTTTAGGTAATCTCTGCTTCATGATAAACTGTTTTCCTTATTTGTGACTAACCCTGTACATAACATTTTTTTTTTTTTTTTGCTTTATTGCATTGTCTTCCATTTCCCTATGGAAATAGAATCTCCTGACCACTGCTGACTTAAAGATACTCCCTGCCACTGGCATTTATTATTTATTATCATTTACTATGATAGCTGTGTCTGGATTTTATTCAATGTTGTTTAATGTTGTGTCTTCTGTGTTAAGAGCTTCTAAAACAGCATTTCAACACACCTAGCTTTTCTATTTACTTTTTTTAAGCAAAAAATTCTGTTGTTACCTTCCATTGAATAATGGTGGGTTTGGCATGTTTCTTCTTCTTTCTGCCTAGCCACCATCACCCTTTGCTCTGACTTCCTTTCCTTTCTGAACTCCTTATAAGCTAGAGTTCCAATATATAGGTTGGTCACTGTGGATTGCTCAGATGCCATTGCATTGTTTCAATATAAAAATTCAAATCAGTCTTTATTCAATAAAGTTCTGTTGAAATAAGCCAGGTGGTGGTCATGCATGCCTTTAATCCCAGCACTCAGGAGGCAGAGGCACGTGTATCTCTGTGAGTTCAAGATGAGCCTGGTCTACAGAGCAAGTTCCAGGACAGCCAGGACTACATAGAGAACTCTGTCAATTTCCTTCTTTGGGGCCAATAACTACCACTTTCTCTGTAAGTAAGTTGCATTAGATCTTTCTTCCTTTGCATCTTTGTCCTGCTGCTCACTTCTGTTCTTCTCTCTTTTCCCCTGCCTTCCTCACATTCCTTCCAAACCCTTCATTACTTCTTTCACATGTCCTGTTTTCTTTTCAAATTCAATTCTACAAGCTCATTTTCATCTGTCACATTTCTAAGATTATGCTGTGGGTGAAACTTTTCTTAAGAAGTCATCACACACACACACACACACACACACACACACACACACACACACACACACTTGCATTGGTATGCACATCTATTCACCCAAGAAAGGGAACACACAATAGATCAGAGTAACATTTGAACCAAAGTCAACTTTGTAAAACAGTGAATTTTCACTGGAGTTACTAACAGGAGTATGGGTAAAGGGTTTCTTCTTACAGGAGCAGGGGTGACACAAAACAGTACTGTCACCAAGATGGCCACCCCAATACCTGTGGTGACTAATGAAAGCTACAAACTAGGAGCTCTTCACACAACTTGCAAACAGCTGCAGAAGCCCCAGAATCTCCTCTGGGCTATGAGGCTGGTCACTTTCCTCAAGGGCGCTATTTGTTGCTTCTAGACACTGCTACATTCCCTACATTTTCCCTTGGTATTTTCACATCACACTGAATATCATTCACTATGCTTTTTCACATTTATTGATTCAATTGCTGTCTATTTCCATTACCTCTTTGGTAGCCAGTTCTGTAGCTCCTGTGGCTTACAATTTCCATCTGTGCATGGCGTTGCTACTTCTCTTGAGTTTCATGTACATTCTTCATGTTGCTCCTGCTATCTTCCATGCATTTTGTCAAGTCCTCTTTCAGAAAAGTGTGAATGCTTGTAATTCACATCACCAAACAAAGAGGAAAGATTGTCTCTCTTTGCATGCTTGGCAAAAATACACATCCCAAGTTTTATAGCATGTTGTCAATTGAGTGCCTTAAACATGGTTTAATTCTTTTGTAATTTGAAATTTTTTCTTAATTTGTGGGATTGAGATGAGTCATTTGTTTTGATAAATGGGGGCACATTTGCATTTCCTCTTTCATCAAATTTGTGCCCTGTTCAGGAAAACATAGCTCTTGGAATATTTTGTTATTCTCTCTCTCTCTGAAAAACAAAAAGTAAAAACCAATACTCTTTATGAAATCACTCAAAAATAGCAAGATCATTTCCCTATCTGTCATTTTCTCTGTAATTTGGTCCACATAATACAGGATCTTCTGACCACCATGGATACCCACATGCATGGTTTACATACAGACAAGTATGCACACATGCATAGACAAAAATAAAACATAAAAGTTTAAAAATAATAAAAATATACAAATGTATTTTCTTTACTCTGGGGTGTTGTAAATCACAATAATCATGTAGCAAATGATGTAAGGCTGGCTTTTATGTATTCTATCCAGTTCCTTTTGTCTGAAGATTTTTTTTTTTTTCTGGTTTTATGAGACAGGGTTTCTCTGTGTAGCTTTGCACCTTTCCTGGATCTCACTCTGTAGACCAGGCTGGCCTCGAACTCACAAAGATCTGCATGACTCTGCCTCCCAAGTGCTGGGATTAAAGGCGTGTGCCACCACCGCCCAGCCTTGAAGATGTTTCTTTTGCCAGTACTTTGCTTACTCATTTAATGTGTATTCTATATTTTTTAAAGCTTGTTGGATATTATTTACAAAATTAGACAGTAAACTCCTTTAAGTATTTCTACATTTCAAAGTCTGTTTTTTTATGCATTTATTTTGTATAAATTGATTAACATTTCTCCAAGTTCGAAAAGTGAGTGTCATAGTCTTTATTTCAATGGTTTTACAATGACAATACCGTGCTAGTCAGCTTATGTGACAAACACCTGGGAGGAAGAATTCAACTGAAGAACAATTAGTCTGCATCTCAGTGGCAGGTTCTGGTTCATGGTCAGGTGATTCCATTGCCCTAGGACCCACAGTGAAGAAGGTCATAGTAGAGAAGGGTGTCTCATCTCCTGGCACCCAGAAGGCAAGGAGAAAAGTAACTGGAAATGGCCAAAGCTACACACAGTGCCCACAGTGCCCCCTTCCTCCAATGAGGCTCCACCTTCCACAGTTCTACCAAGTATTCAAAGTTTGAGGCCACCAATGGAGTAGACCACTGATTAGATATCGCTCTGTGTAAATAAAGTTCTGATTGGCCAGTGGCCAGGCAGGAAGTATAGGCGGGACAAGAGAGTAGAGAATTCTGGGAAGTAGAAGGTTGGGAGACACCGCTAGCCGCCGCCATGAGAAGCAACATGTAAAGACACTGGTAAGCCACGAGCCATGTGGCAAAGTATAGATTAATAGAAATGGGTTAATTTAAGATAGAAGAAGCAGATAACAAGCAGCCTGCCACGGCCATACAGTTTATAAGCAATATAAGTTTCTGTGTGCTTTCTTGGTTGGGTCTGAGCGACTGTGGGACTGGCGGGTAAGAGAGATTTGTCCTGACTGGGCCAGGCAGGAAAACTCTAACTACACTTTCATGATCAATTTCTATGTCTGATGAACCTCTGTGGTATACCAAAGGGTGTGCTTGCTCATCTCCTCCTGGTCATTGCATCTAATCAAGTTGGCAGGATAGCATCGAAAACATTGTTCACAGAGAACTTATGATTGAGAGCATTGTGCTTTTCTCAAAGTTTGTTTGTTTATTCTAAATTGTTTCATCCTGTTTTCTGGCTAACAGAGGCATATATGATTTATTCCTATATAATCTATATTTTCTATCTGGCTCATTCAAATACATTCAGTGTAAACTAAGTTCAAACTGAAGGAAGACATGTCATCAATTATTCAAATATTCAAATTATTCAAATACCCTCAGCACTCTATCAAGTTTTGCTAGGACAACTCTCTAGGATTCTGCTGTAAAAATATCATGGAATAGTAGGTAACTTTAGCATTTAAGCTTTAGTTTGTCATTTAAAAACAAAACCCCCATGAATGTTCTTCTAAATCATTTAAAAGATAAAAAAATCCTTATATAAGAAAATATTATGTAACTGTGTTTTACTCTACTAAAATGAAATAAATAATATGAGAAAATTAAATTCCCTCATTTTTGATAGTGTCTTGTTCTATTGTATAACATTTATATATTTAAGCATTTGCTAACTTGCACCACAATTTAGTTTCATATACTGGCCACAAAATCCCTACATCAACTGTACACAAAATGCCTTTTGTTATCTTATATTTTAGGTTAGTGGGATGGTTTGGCCATGAACTCAGTACAAGATTTAAGATGGATAACAGTAAGTATATTCAACTTTATCATATGCAATTTTGTTTTGACTTTATTCTAATTTTCAACTGACTTTGTATTCCATGTAATAGACATGCCCCATGGAGAATGCACTTTGAAAATGTCACTGTGGTTTCCAAAATAAGAAATGACATTTCAGTATGTAAGGCTAAGTGTTTATAGATTTAGCATGATTTTGTATTTTATCCCTTTGAAGAGAGATTAAAGGAACTGAAATCTAGCCTGTGGCTCATGTGGCTTGGTCAGATTCCCAAGTAGGAATGGCCAAAACACAGGCAGGGAAGATGGGGCCATTTGGTGATTGAGGCCAGAGCCAGAGAAACATGAATGTCAATCCCAATTTGCTGCTTAATAGTGTTGTGATAATGCCAGTCATTGTTTGTTCTGTTCCACATATTTAATGTGAATAATGTGGGCTTCAGTGTTTGCTTTAAGAGTAAGTTAAATTCAAAATTACAAACCCAATGGCATGCTACAGTCCTTTTAACAAATGTTCACATTTATTCTTGTTCCAAATATTCCCTTGCTATGGCATTTGCCACGTACCAAAGAGTAAGAATCCCTCCCCTATACCAGCTATGTCAATGGGTAGTAAGCTGCCACACACCAGGGTCACATCTACCTTCTTCCTTTTTCCCAGGACTGTGCTCTAGCCTTCTACAACACTGGAGGCATCCATTTTCCTAATAAGCATAAATTCAGGGGTTTTTGTATGTGCCCAGATCTTTGGAACTCTTCAGATGTCTTTAAATTGGCAGTAGCCAGGTCACAGAGTGCTGAAAGACAAGCCTAGTTAGATCAGAAGCCACACTGCTAACCTGTTAGCTTCATGCCAGTCACTTCGGCTGAGGGGAGGTTTCTTACCAGTGGAGAAGAGATTTGAATGGTCAAGAACAGAACTGGCTCTCTTGCCGTGAGACGGAAGCGGCTCTGCCCAGCTTGGTATTGTGGTGCTAAAGCAGCCATGGAGGCACATAGAAGTCACCGAGATGGTTGTCCAATATGCCTTTACTTAAAATGATTTAAAACCAAGTCATGGATTGGACTTTGCCTGCTGGTTTTATTTCAGCTAGCCCAAGGCTTGATAAAATTTCCAAAGAAATTTAACATTTTATTCTTAGTTTTAAGTGAATTTATGACCACATCAATATTATTAGGTTTAACTCACATCACTTCCATGTACTTAATTGAGTTAGGGGGTACAACTTTATTTTCTAGCTCACCACACATAGGCAGATTTTTTTTTGTAAACTCCTCTCCTTTTCCTAAGAAATCCATGTGACCTAATGAAACTCCTAGAGCTAAAACCACCTTCATGGGTCATTTCATTCATCTCTCTGCCTTCAGGTGACTCAGGCTCACATGCCTTCACATCTTGATGTTCTCTCTCATGACATGACATGACATTCATAATATTTTTTAAAGCATAGAGTAAAAAGGAAACACTGTCTTGGAACCAGGGTAGGGTTTGGATGATTTTTATCTTCCTGTGTGGGTTCTAGTGTCAAATCAACTGACAGGGCTAAGCCCAAGTCGTAGGAATTGCCATGGAGTGAAAATACATCAGAATTTTCCCTCCATTGAGTTTCTTTTACATAGTTCAGGAATACCACAGAGGGGGAAGATGGCTTTAAGTCTTACTCTTTAAATATTGACTTTTATAACTGTAAGCCCTTCTTTAAAGTATGTTGTAAATAATGATGTTATACTAATTTTTCAGAACTGCAGTTAATCCCTGGGGCCAATGGATTCCGAATTTCCAACCCTCCAATTTTGTTGGTCTGTCCCTTGCATGCTAGTTTAGAGGTAAGAAACCTGGGCTTCTGCCTTCCCACATCCTTCCTGCATACCTCACCTGGTTGTCACGGGTCCTAAAGAGTTTCTGCTAATCAAAAAGTTCCTGCCATTTCTCTAACAAACGATGGAGAAAAGGCAGCATTTCCTACTGGGACAGTGACTGTGACTATGGCCTTGAATTTGTTTTATTTGTTAATTATGCCCGACATGGGAAGACATGTCTTTTGCTGTTCTCCTGAGACGTGTGTGGACTTGACAGAGTCAATGTTCACCTTTCCATAACCAAATGAGCATGGAACATTGAATTCTAATTTAATTCACTCAAGTAGCTGGTATTTACTGAGGAATTGGCAGGCATTCTTGTAACATCTAAGTATCCTGATACTTCTAGTTCAATAAGCCGAGGAACCACTAAAGTGCCCTGTAAAAAAGTTTCAGGAGGCTTACTCCATAAGGTAACTGAAGAATTAGGGAAACCATACATAGGGTAAGGTAGCCTCACTAAACTGGGGTAGATATTTTTCTTATTGAGATGTCTACAGCATTGTATCCGTGCATAATTTCTAGTATAAACATTCAGTATTTTCTTTTAAATGAATTCATACATTTGTCTAAATTGATTTTACACAATATTAATATTTATAAAATCATTTAGGTTTATAGATATATATGTATACAAAAAGTAGATACAAATAAATGAACATATCTAGAAACCCAAACTGTTAGTGATATTCTAAATCCATTCAAGTAAATATATTACATATAATTATTACTTATCAAGTAATTAAAATTATATAATTTGGGGCTAGAGAAGTGGCTCATGGGTTAAGAATACTGGCTGTATTTTCACAGGACTTGGGTTTGAGTTCAGGCACTCACGTGACAACGCACAACTGTAACTCCAGTCCCAGGGAATCCAATGCCCTCTTCTAACCTCTGTATGCACCATATACACATGTAGCACATGCATAAATATGCATACAGACAAAGACACCCACACACCTAAAATAATAATACATTTCCAAAGTTGTATACTTAATATTGATACATATATCAATTGAATACATTTGACTGAAATGTATTAAAAATCATACCTCTTTAAACAAATGTTTAAACAGATACCTCCTAGCCAAATAAAGATTTGTATTTGTTTTTTAATGCCTTCTAAAATCATCTAATTCATGATGTTTTAGGAAATCTGTTGTGCAGGATTTGAGCTTGAAAGGGGTTTTAAAGAAATCTCTTCTAAACCAAAAATACAGCAGTTCCTCATTATGGTCACTGGATGGCAGTATCCAATTCCTGTTTTTGTACATCTTCACCACTAGATAGTGATAATTGTCTTTCTCATTTCACCCTAGTTTAGGAAGCACCTACTCAGTTTGACCACTAGATGGAGCATGTGCTGTTTTCACCTTTTTGGATTGTTACTTTTTGATAGAAAATAGACCAAGCGACAAGATCGGTTTTCGGCCAGTGTAACACTTTTTAAAGTCTTTTGGAGGACAAGTCTGTTTAGTACTTTGTGTAATGATATTTAGTAGTTGTCTAATGTTATTTAATAACTAGTATCCATGAGGAGAAACTTTGTGTTTAGCAATTTGAAACAGCAGGTGTCATCTCAGTTTGCAAGGTTTTAACAGAAGTGCTAAGCAACCAAGACACACCCTAGGGAGCTAGAGAGTCCTAGCATTTAGCTCATTGCTTCTGATTTCTCTCATCCATATATTCCAAAACTGTCCATTTTATTTTATTTTTATTATTTAAGACAAGATAACCTCCAACTCAGCTCTCTCCACCTTTGGAGTGGGGTCATTGTAGCCCCTGAGGCCACACCCAGCCCCACTCATTTTAACAAACTATCTTTACACAGGGAGGCACTGTCCTCTATCCTACCACTGGTCTACCGTGCTGGATGCTAGATTAGAGCCACCTACACCAACTTTCCATTCTCAGATGAGGACTGACTGATCTTTCCCTTTAAAACCTAAACTTAAACCTACCAAAGCACCTTAGCAGCAGCCTGCAGCTGCGGGACACACAGCTCTCGGCAACTTCTGGACTCCAATTGCAGCCATTCATTATCAAGGCTATGTTCTGGCTAAATGATCCTCCCCCCCTTCCAGTTTTAATTTTTAGACATTTTAATTAAAATATAATTTTGTCTCTTTCTTCTTTTCTCTCCCTCTAGCCCCTCCTCCAATTCATCCCATGCCCTTCCCAAACCTACAGCCTCTTCTTTGATTATTATTGTTGAATATACTACTCAAGCTTTGTTTGGGCTAAAGTGGTTTTGAAGTTTCTTCCTCCACATTTTAAATGGCAAAGGCTTAAAATCAATAAATAACACACAATTCCCATTCCCATTCTCTGATATACTAACCCCCCTGTATTTCTGAGCCACGTCGGTAAGCACTGGCAAGTTTAACTCCTTGGTTGTACTTGTTTATAAGTTGTGTTTGTTTGGTTCTGGGCGAGAGCCAACCATGCTGTGGAGACAAGAAAGGAGAAGTGTCATGGGGAAGGAAACAACGTAAGAAAGGCGGTTCAACGTGGGAGAAAGGCTGACTGATCAGTGAGAGAAGAGCTGAGATAGGGAAGGCAGGCTGGGACAGAAAAAAGACAAAAGTGTTGAGAAGAGAGAGAGAGAGTGGGAGAGCACGCTCCTTACCAAAATGTGACCGATATTTAAATGAAAAAAACAAAGGATTTAACCAGCTTGTCTTGTCTACCTTCCTTTCAAAACTATTCTATATACTTGAGAAACAACTGGAGAATTCTACACTTAAAAATCAATGGGACAGAGACAGAAAGATGTCTCAGCATATAAAGCACTTGCTGCACAAACCAGGGGGCCTGTGTAAATCTAGGTGGAAGGGGAGAACAGAAGTGGCCATGTTCTTCTCAGACCTCCATGTGTGCACCCCAGCATGCACGCCTCCACCCAATGCTCACATACATCTTTAAAAATATATTACTTATGACTTTGTCTACAACTACATTTGCTCAGCTGATACTGTTAAAGTATTTCCTATCATCAGTTTCAAGCTGTCACTTCCTGTTCACTGCTGGGTGGTAGTCACTCACACAACCATTTAAAATACACGGTGGCTGAGCAGGAAGAGAAGGAGGCCGGGAAGAAGCCCACACTCCATCCCACACCACACACTATGGATGACCTCAAACAAGCACAGCTGCTCCTGAATATATTTGCTCTATTTTCGTAAAGAAGATGTTTGGAGCAGAGAATTTCAGAAGTTTCTACAGTTTTCTGACTGCTAAGTTGCAATTTTTATGTATTTTATACTTAATGTTCATATGTTTAATGTATCAGTAAGTGTACAATTTCTACATCTGCTCAGTCTATAAATTTATTTTATGGTATAAACTACAATAACTATTCAAAAACACAAGCTAAGTACTCAGGTTGACTGCAGGGTGATGAAGCCCAAGACAGCAGCAAGGACAAACGTGAGGTGCTTCTTCACAAGGCTTAGGGACCCAAGTTTGAAAATTTAATAAAAGCCAGGTAAGCTTTGTGGCTCATTCCTTATGTCCCAGCACTCAGGAGGCATAGGCAGAGACAGGCGAATATCTGTGAGCTCCAGGCCTCCCAGGGCTGCATAGGAAGACCATGCCTAAAAAAAAAAAAAAAAAGGAATGAATAAAGAAGGAAGGAATGAGAGAAGGAAAAAAGAAAGAAAGGGAAGGGCATGAAGGAAAAAAAGAGAAATAAAATTTAAAAAAAAAGAATTTAAGAGAAAAAAATCCAAACAATGGAATACTCCGCATTCTACATGGTTTCACTCCTTGAAGGGTCTAACCTACCTTGAGGGTCTAGCCTTCTTCCTTGAGGGTCTAGCCTTCTACCCTGAAGATCAAACCCCACCCTCGCTTGAAGTTCTAACCTTCCTAGGTTTATGTTCACTTTACACAGTAACAACAAAATAAAACAAGTAGAGAAACCTGCCAAGAATTCTTTTAAAATCTATAGGATTTTAAAATTGTATTTTTCTTTCTTTTTTGTTGTTTGTTTGTTTGTTTTGAGACAGGGTTTCTTTGTATAGCTTTGGCTGTCCTAGAACTAATTCTGCAGACCAGGCTGGCCTTGAACATACAGAAATCTTCCTGCTTCTGCCTCCCAAGTATTGGGATTAAAGGCGTGCACCACCACTGCCAGGTAAAACTGTATTTTTCAACTTCCTCTTAAAACAATTTTTTTGTGATTCTTGAATGAAGTGAAAAAAAAAAAAAAAGCAACAGGGAAATCAGGCACGTGTTATATTTCCCTCCTAACTCCCATTAACTAGTCTTCGTTTTTTTTGTTGGTTTTTTTTTGTTGTTGTTGTTTTGTTATGTTTTTCCAAGCTGAGGATGAAGCCCCTAGGACTTTAGGCAAGCATTCCAGCACTGAGGCCATCCACAGCTGTCTTAAATGCAGGACCTCAGAACCTACTTCTCAGCTCTGTGAGGACACCATAGGAAGGCTCAGGCCATGTTGTGGTTTGAATGCGGTCCCCACAGATTCAAGTATTTGAGTGTCTGGTCCCCAGCTCACGAAACCATCTTAGAAGGAGATGGAGTTCTGCTGGAGGAAGCAGGACATAAGGACGGTCCTTGGAATTTTATAGTGTGTCCCAACTTCCGGTCTGCCCTGTTCCTGAGTGGGCACAGTGTGACTAGAACTGTTAGCAGACATAAACTCTCCGTTGTTCACATTGCTTCTTGTCAGGTCACAGGTAACAGGAACTGTGACTAGAAAGACCACAGCCACCCTTGTTGTGGCTGTAAGTGGAAAAATAAATTTATATTTATTTTCCTGTGGAAGAGTAAACTATTTTGTAATATAAAAGATAAAATGGGTTGACTTGAAGAGAAAGATGTTTTAGTTATAAAAAAAATCAGCAAAAGCAAATGCCTCATCTTTTTTAAGAACACGAGAAATGCTAATAGTTTCCAAGAGCTTCTTTTACCTGTTGATATAAATGAATTATTAAAAGTGGACCACTTGCTCTCCCTATGCATGGGGTCTTCATTCATTGAGTCATATCATATCCAGGGGAAAACATTCTCCTCACACAGACCTATGTTTTCCTTGTCATTATACCCAGATAATACAGTGTTTACAAGTAGCTACACAGCAGTTGCGCTGTGTTAACAGGATCCTTAAGTATTACAGTGTGTGAGAGGATGTATGAACATCACATGAAAGTCCAATGCTATTATATTTATGGAATTTGGTTGTCAAGGGTTTGGATACTTGTAAGAGTTCCAGAAGCTGATGGAAAGAAGCAACTATATTTTACACATTACCCTATGTGCATATTTGGGGGCCAGTAACTGAACCAGAAAATTTTATAGAGTAGTTTACTAAACAAAATATTTTTTAGAATATTATAATATCCAGAGAGAAACTTGAGCTAATGTATCTCATAGTCTTGTTTCAAACCCTTACGAGCCATGCCTTGCCAATCTGCTCCCACCCTTCAAGGAGTATGATGACCTAAAACCTGACTGGCTTCCCAGAAGCTCCAGCCCACCAACATCTTGTTTTGCAGAAGGTAATGAAATTTCCAGCAACTTGGACCTAAAGTCCTGAAGCTAGTGATGTTGACACCTGATCTCTACAAAGACACCAGCACCTTCCTACACCTGCCTTTGCCTGCAGCTGCTTCCGTGCGCAGCTGTCTCTGCCTTGAACAGGTGCATTCACTCATCTCAAACAGTATTTCCCTCCAGCAATTCCCCAGCCTTATGCACAGACAGAAGATCTAGGGTAGCCATCAGCCTCTGCCTGCGGCTGGATCTTCGCTGACTCACAATCCTAGCAAATCCATACCTCATATGCTGTAGATCCAGAGAAATCTTTGCTTACTGTTTCAAGTCTGATTAGAATGCCTTCTCATACATGCTGTTTATGTCTTGATAAAACCCAGATACCACTAAATGACATCACCCATATTTGTTCTTGATATTTTGGCTCATGTTATAGCAAAGGACATTAAATGGCATGCCATATATATCATGCTGTTAACATTTCCCCCAGTTCTTACATGGAGGATAAATTTTTAAACAAAACAGAAAAGCATGTCTGCTATGGCCCATAACTTTACTACACCAATTACTATACCTTATATTATGATAGGCCCATCAGACAACAAAGGACAGTATTTTACACAACTGTTAGCCTTTTGCAAGGAAAGGAGAGGTGGAAGGTAGTGGTGATTAAATTCCTCAGCAACAATAAGTATTTATGCCACATTATTAGCTTCCCTGAGAAAAATCAGCTTCATAATTTAACTTTTAAAAAGATAAGCTAGGTGGTGGTGAATCACACCTTTAATCCAAGCACTCAGGAGGCAGGCGCAGCTGGATCTCTGAGTTCAAGGACAGCCTGGTCTACACAGCAAGTTCCAGAACAGTCAGAGCCAAACAGAAAAACACTGTCTCAGAAAACAAACGAACAACAACAAAATACTACTGATTTGGGAAAATGTAGTGATCACCAAGACATTGTGGACAATACCAGCAACCTCATTTACAAATGTATTTGTCTTGTTTTGAGTGGACTGTGGAACAAACTACAGACAACAGTTGAATGGTCTGAAGCAGAAATATTCTTCTCTTGCAAACATTGTTTAAATGGCATTTGCATATATTTTATGTCATGGAAACTTTACCTTCATTGTTTAATGATAAAGCATTAAAAGAAGGCATGTTTCCACAGAGAAAAGATTTTCTACAATGTGTTTTTTTAATAGATCAAAAATCGGAATTTCCTTTTTTAATGTGATTTACATTTAACTTTCACTTCTCTTTGAATCAGAAGCCACTGCTAATCTGATTGTCATTCTCAGCTCTTTCAGAAAGCAACTATGACAGCACTGAGGAGAAAATCCATTCTGCTGACAGGCTATCTGGAATACATGCTCAAACAATACTACAGCAAAGAGAACAGAGAAAACAAGGGGCCCATTGTGAACATCATCACCCCTTCCAGAGCAGAGGAACGAGGCTGCCAGTTAACACTGACCTTTTCCATTTCCAGGAAAGGCGTTTTTGAGGAACTGGAAAAAAGAGGAGTCGTTGTGAGTATATGATCAGTTTATGTCTTGCACTGAACCACAGTTTCTCTTTGGGCTCCAAGTTGGGATGAGTCTTAGGTTCCTCAGTTCACCCTTTATTACATATCATTCCCATTAGCCAGTCAGGATGTCAAACACCAACTCAGCACTCAGCACTCCGCTGATGGATAGCCAGAAGGGCCCTCTGTTGTTTCTGATCAAATGGAATACATGACAAATCCTGCTTTTGAAAAATAATCTTATGTTATTTTCTCAGTTTTTTGACAACTAAGCAGAGATATATTTCATCAGACTCGGTGAAGATAAAGTTTTCACCAGTTTGGCTTTGTAAAAAGTATGTGTGTGTGTGTGTGTGTGTGTGTGTGTGTGTGTGTGTGTGTGTGTGATGTAAATTATGGGGTTAAAGATAACCCTTTTATATTTTATTGAAAGAAATAAATCTGATCGCCCTCGTTTGGTTGATTAAACTAAATTAATCTCATTTTGGCACTTCAATCAAAAACAATGTGGTGACATTTCTGAGGAATGAGAACTAGACAAAGAATATTGACCGTTGCTTAAACCCTGTGTTTAGGTGGCATTCTTAGCCTTTTGCGAAGAACTGACACATATTACTGAGGTAGTTGCAAGAAAAAAGGTATATGAATTCTGTTGCATTCCACTCATTAGTACTCACAGCTTTAGAAAGTTTACCCTGCCTCGGAGCTCATGTTATAGTAACAGCATTGAAAACCAAGCTGAGGCCCTTCCAAGCTCTATTCTCTCAGGAAATCTATGCTCTTGTGGCTTGAGATTTTCCATATTTATTTTGAGTTTAATAACACTACAAAGAGTCATTATAGAAATTAAACAGGATAGCATATATTATAGATATAGATAGATGATATTAACTGATGTCTATTGTTGACATTCCTTAAAGTTGGCCATGGTGATGACTAGGCCAGATAAAATTATTTATTCCTACTTCCAAACCCATCAACAGTCCAAGGGACATAAAGCAAGTCCTTTCTCCATGGTCAGGGACTTGAGAATTAACTAAAGAGTGATTTCTAAAACTCCTAGAATCTCACCAAGGCACTTGTACATTTACATTGGTCCCATGGAGCCATCTGATCCAGGGCTTACCCTCTGGAAAGCTGGTTATAGGATCCACTTTGAAAGATAACTCTCAGTGTCTTCAAAAACATAATTTGAACATTCACATGAGAACCCACTGTTGGTGTCATTATTAAGAGCAAAGTTTAGACTAACAGAGACATAGAGTTTTACTTACAGTGACAGAAAAAAAAAAGCTCATATATTGTGTTATAGGGAAGTCATGGTCTATGGAATCTTATCATGTAAGTAGAATTTCTGTGTATGGATATCACTTAGACGATGGCTTTATGTTTTGTTTTGTTTTTTCTCTCCAGTGTGACAAGCGAGAACCAGATGGTATCCGTGTGGCCCCTGTTCCTCTCTATAATTCTTTCCATGATGTTTATAAGTTTGTCAGATTGCTCACTGCCATACTTGACTCTTCAGAAACTAGCCGTGTTTTCTAGAATCACTTAAGCAAATCTCATTTCACTACTATTGAATTCCAGTCATTAAAAAATATATGGAACTTGATTGCCTAGAATTGGTGATAATTATATAAACTTAGATAAAACTTGATACCTGTTTTAATGATGGTGTTGTTGGGGAATGTAGTGTCTCTGGGACTGGGGAGTCAGACATGACGTGACATGACTCCAGCCTGTAGGTCACTGTCTTGATCAGCTGTGTATTCCATGGCCACTGAAAGATTTTCTGTTTAATTTGTGATTGAACTGACAGCTTTATAATGTATGAGGATGTCTTGCATCATCATTGGAAGTGTTGCTTTAATTTTGATGTAAAAAATGTTTTTCATTTAAAGCTTATAATTGAATCATCTAAAGTATGTATGACCATGTGATGTTCCACCCAGTTCCAGGAAAAGAAACCCCATTTTCTATGCTGTTACAATTGTGTGTATGTGTGTGTGTGTGTATGTGTGTGTGTGTGTGTGTGCATTGTGTGTGTGTGTGTGTGTATGTGTGTGTGTGTGTGTACCCATGTAACTTCACATACATGAGGGATGATGGTGAGAGTACTTAGGCTACATGCTCATGTGAAGCCAGAGGTCAACACTGGGTATCTTCCTCAATCACTGTCCTCTTAATTTTTAAATTTTTTATTCATTTATTTTTATGCATATGAGTGTTTTGATTGCATGTATGTCTGTCCATTACGTACATGCTGTATCTACAGCAGCTAGAATGGGGTGTCAGATCACCTGGGACTGGAGTTACAGCCATTGGTGAGCCACTGTGTGGGTGCTAAGAATCAAACCCAGGTCCTCTGGAGGATCAGCCAGTGCTCTGGTCCTCTGAAATATCTCCCCAGCCCTTCCACCTCACATTTTGATACAGGCTTTCTCACCAAATCTAGAGCTCACTCCTTCAGCTACCAGTGAGTCTTCGGGGTTTCTCTGTCTCTGCCCTCTCTCATTAGTGCTGGGATATAGATGTATGCTGCTGCTACACATAGATTTTACATGGCTTCTGGAATCTGAACACTGGTCCTAGTGTTTGTGCATCAAGCACTTCAACCACCAAGCATTCCCCAGATATCACATTGTCATTTTAATGTTCTTTATATTTGTTCTTTGTGTCTTTCACATCATGCATCTCTATCTCATTCATTTCCCCATCCCTTTGTATCCGCCCTCTGCCCTTGTAGCCTCCCCTCCAAAATAAAATAAAATAAAATAAATAAAATTTAAAAGAAAAAAATCAGTCTCATCATGGAAGCTGTAGTGTCACACACTGAGTCATGCAGTAAACCTTTTTATCCATATATCTTTATTTGCAAATGTTCATTGCAAAGAGTTGTTGGTCTGGTTCGAGGCCTCTGGTTTCTGCTACGTTATCAATGCTGGATCCTCACTGAGACTCCTGTTGTTGCCTTGTGTCATGGAGGTCCTGCAGCTTTGAGTCCATGATCCAGCAGGTAACAGATGGGATGGATGTTGGGGTGTGCCAACTCAGAACCCTTGTTCAGGGCCTGGGTAGTTGCAAAGTTAATAGGCCTGCCAGGTCTCCCTTGTCCTCACCACCAGATTGAGCTCTCCTGCATTGCCCTGGCTAGTTTACCCATTGCAGCAATGAGCAAGGGATGGGGCTTTCATGTCCCCAGGGTTGGTTTTCCCACACCTACACCTTCAGGGACAGGTCTACTGTGTTGCACAGGTGTTAATGGGGAGGGGGGTATGCCATCTCTCCCCTGCCCATGCTGCCACATAACAGGTGATTAATGGTGACTGCTCTCCCATGTTCACAACCTCGGGGCTGGCTTACCCACACCTCTGCCAATGGGATTGGCTTTATTGTGCTGCCCAGGCGAGTCAGCGGCTGGTAAGGGAGAGGGTCAGCTCCCTCACACACCACAGGTGGCAGGAATAAAGGGGAAATGGCATCTTTCTCTTGCCCTCACCACCACATGGCAGACAAAGGAGAGGGGTGGCTAGCTATCCCAATTTCACACCCTCGGGGCTATCTCACCTGCATCTCTGCCACCAGAGTCAGCTCTACTGCGCTGCCCAGGCCACGAACAGGGCTCACTTTTCTGAGCACTGAAGCTGGTAAAAGGAAAGGTCAGCTTTTTTGTCTGTAACAGGTGGTGAGGGGTAAGGGGGGCATCTCTCTCCCACCCTCACCACCACATGAGAGAAGAGTTGTGGGGACAACAATCCCACTCTCACAACCTCAGGGCTAGCTCATCTACACCTCCACCAACAGAGTTGGCTCTGTTGTGTTGCCCAGGCAAAGTGCAGGGCCTGCTTTTCCCGGTGTTGCAGCTGGTAAAGGGGTTGATCAGCTCCCTAGCAACCTGGAGGAGGTAGGGGTGGGGGACATCTTTCCCTCTCCCCACCACCACACCACAGATGAAGGAGGCGGTACCAGCTATGCCCCTCTCCCATCTTCAGAGCTCAGCCATGGCTTTTGATGCTACTACTAATATGTATTTATTGGCAAAGTACTCTAAATTTGCATGTATAAATAGCAAGATATGATGATTACAACATGATCGGTGGTACTAATTTGATAAACTTGAATTAAATAAACTAGATCAAACAACTACTTTTGATGCAGTAAATAATAAGAAGTGAGACTATATTCAACAGCTACCAACACACACACACACACACACACACACACACACACACACACCCACACCACTCTTGTTTACTAAGCAGTTCGATTCCATGTGTTCACTAATATATTGGTTAATGCAACAAAGCTCTCCACTTAATTATCTTACCTTCATTGATGGAATGGCCCTCAGGACATTGAACCTCATACATACATGGACTCCTATATGGGATAGTTTTTGAGTTACACAGTGGTCAACAAAACAGACACAGTTTCCATTTCCAAGGAACATAGATCCATGGAGTTCAGCCCATTAGTCCTGGAAAAAAAATTAAAAAAGAATACTTAATTACAACTGGCAGCTGTTATACCCAGAGTCACCAAAAGACCACCAGAGATCGAATCTGATGCAAAAGCAAAGAGTCTTTGAATTGTGAGTTAACTCAGGACTCTCTGTCCATCTGATGCAGCAGCAGAGCAGGGGAGACCCAGAGTAGCAATAGGGCAGGGTTTTTAAAGCAAGAGGGGCTTGGGGTCTACAGACTACACACGGACAGACAGACTCAGGATTGGTTTATGTGAGTGGCAATCATGTTAGTAACTTTTAATTGCCTAGGGTTAGTTGGGGGTTACAGTTAACCATTTTGAGGCAGGCCTAGACAAGTCCCAGGCTTTGTCCTTGAGCTGCCTTGGAGGCTGGGAGGCCTAGCATGTTTTGACTGTGGGGGCTGCTCAGTGGCCCAGGCTCTGTCCTTGACTCATGAACATAACTCTAAGTTGGTAAGGGCTCCCAGATAGTAAACAATTAGCTGAACCTTGAGTGGTCAGAGTGTGTGCAGAAAGGGAGCTACTGCAAGGGCTATGTTCATGGCCTTTCCAGAAACTGCTTGCTCAAGTCTGAGGAAATTGAAATTGAGGCCTGATCCCTGAGAGAAGAATGAGCAGCCTTTTATGGCATCTGCCTGATCCTTTCAGTAACATCTGTTGATGATGTCCTAGGTAGTTCTCTGTTGCTGGGATAAACATTGTGCTGGCTAGTGTTTTGTCAACTGGACACAGGCTAGAGTCATTTGTGAAGAAAGAACCTCAAATGAGAAAATGCCTCCCCCAGATTGGCTTGTAAGCAAGCTTGTGGTATGTGTTCATAACTGATGATTGATGTGGGAGGACCCAGCTCACTGAGGATGATGCCACTCCTTGACAGGTAGCCCTGGGTGCTATAAAGCAGTCTGACAAAGTTATGAGGAAAAGCCAGTAAACATCATTCCTCCATGACTTCTTTTTAAGTTTCTACCTACAGGTTTCTGCCTTGAATATCTGTCCCAACTTCCTTGGATGATGGATCACAGACTGTAAGGCGAAATAAACCATTTGCTTTCCAAGTTGCTTTTGGTCATGGTGTTTTATCACAGCAGTAGAAATGTTAACAAGGACAAATGCCATCACCAAAAATGACTTAGGGAGGAAGTAGTTTATTTCATCTTACAGGTTGCACAACCCACTGCTGAATGAAGTCAGGGCAGGAGCTCCAGCAAGCCAGGAATTTGAAGCAGAAACCATGGAGACATTCTGCTTACTTGCTTGCTCACAGGCTTCTGTTCAGCTATCTATCTCATACAGCCCAGGCCCATCTACCCACGATGTACTGACCCACAGTGCCTGGCCCTCCCACATCAATTAGCAAACAACTGAATGCCCACAGACATGCCCACAGGAAAATCTGATACAGGAAATGTCCTAAATGAAACTCTCTCAGATAAGTCTGGGCTTGTCAGGTTGACAGGTGAAGCTAATGAGGACTGATGATAAATAGATGACAGTATGAACTGGAAGACTTAACCTATATGTTTGAGCAAGGGGAAGTGTTTGAAGATGTTTATAAGTTTATATTAAAACTATTTCATGCTAATCATACTAATGTTTTATCAAATTATAAACAGAAACCATGGAAGGAATGCCATATGCACATAACCCACAATGAAATAAAGTGTTACAAACCTGTTCTGTTTCCTCTCCCCTGATGTTAGGTTTGTAAAATAACTTCCCTGTTTTCGAGAGTTTTCTATTCATGTATACTCATAAAAATTAATTCATTTTACTGTATAATAACATTGTGTAAATGTAATAGCGTTGAATCTACTCAACTGCTTTTGCTCAACATCATTTTATTTTCTGAGATTCACCTATTTATTTTGATTATCATTGAAATATAGTATTCTATTCTGGTAATAGTTTACAAACATTTAGAGACAATTTATAAGTCACCTTTATGCTTTAATATATCTGAGAACTTTTTCCTGGGCATTTTCAAGTAATTTTATTGTATTTTTCCCATGGAGATGATTATATAAACTGTAATTATTTTCTCTTTCATAATTCCATTTTTTGTGTGTGTGTAGGTGTGAGGAAGAGAGAGAGAGAGAGAAGAGAAAGAGAGGAAAGAGAGGAGATGTGGGTTAACTTTTGTAGAGATCTGGCCAATCTCTGTTTTCTTTCTTCAATTACAAACTGCCTTAATTACTACAACATAGTAGGACCTAGCATCTGCTAAGTGAAATAGCTCATCTTTTATTTTTAAAAGATTGCCTTGGGTGTCCTGGGCCTCTTTACTTTTACTTATAAATTTAGAATATATCTAAATAAATTTAGAATAAATGTATTGTGCTCTATAAAATCTCTTGCTGGGATTTCAATTGAATGGCAATTAAATTTTAGTGCAATTTTGGAAGAATTAACTCATTTCAATGTTGAGTCTTCTTACTCAAGAACATAACATTTACTTTCATTTATTTATGACTTCTTTAATGTTTTTTTGAAAAGTTTTATTTTCTCTATTAAGACACTGCACAGTTAGAGTTCAGAGCACTGAACCCCTCGCATGCACTATTGCATTACATGCTACCTTTTGTAAATGGTTCACTGACAGTTGACACTGCACAGATGTTCAATTGATAGGTACATTTTGAATTTTTATTTAAAATCTAACTCTTTAATGCTCAAAGGCAGAGTCTTCCATGCAAGGAGTCATTATCTGCAAAGAAACTCCATTTCTACTTCCTTTCTAATTTTGGAGATTTATTTTTTCTTGTTTCTTTTTATCATTTTATCACCCAAAAGCTAAAGGGTTTGAACACATGGTTTCCAGGTGGAGATTTTAATTTTGAAGGTTACAGAACCTATTGGATTATGGAGTATAGCTGACAAATGTTAGGCCACTGGGACATGGGGCTCTGAGGAGAAACTTCCAGGGGATGGCTACTCCCTAAATCCTTCCTGCCTTCAGTTGCTTCCTGTCAAGTATTTGATCATAGCAAAGAGACAAGTGATGAATATAGTATGTGTATGCATGTGTGTTCAATCTGTTTTATCCTTTTACTTGTATGGAAACAGTTCATTTTCTCTAGCTCCTCCCACTCTGGTGCCGGAGTTCAAACCCAGGACCTTGTCCCTAGTGGACAAACCCTTCACCACTGAGCTATACCCCAGCATTTCGATTTTGCAAGAATGTCTCCTTGTGCAGTTCAGCCTGGCCTCATTGGGCTTGCACACTTATTTATTGCCTGAGATGGATGTACAGCCATGCCTATCTTCCCTGGTTGATGTTAATGCATGTGCTTGACAAAGTTGAAAATTAGCCCTTTTCTTTTCATCCTCCTCCTGTGCCCTGAGCCTCTGGCTCCCACACTGGTCATTTGGTGCTCAAACTTGGGCTGCTTTCCACCAATGAAATCATATACTGAGATGTCTGCTCACACTTCATCTCATTTAAATCACACCAAGGGACTGCATTTAGGGTTAGTTTGAATTTGGTTTAATGGGAATTTTCTACTAGACTTCAGAAAAAAAGAAAAAAGGAAAAAAAAAAAAAAACCTCTGTTATTTCCCCACAACCCTAAAAGAAGTGATTTTCTTTGCTATACAATTCTATACTGAGGATTATTTTTCTCTTAAGAAATAGACACTCTTAATTCACTCTCTTAGCATTCAGCCACTGCTTGCATTTTTTTACTTTAACAATTTGTAATTAAAGCAATATTTGGATGAAATTTTGCTTTAACTGATAGCATATCCAAGATCTGAGAATTACCCTTTAAGATTTTGGATGAATACCCTAGCTCTGGTGTCATTTGTTCCAACATTATCTTTTTTGAAACTCCATTAAGATATTGCACCCTCATTCTTATTACTAACATGTCTCTCATATTTTCTGAGTTTGTAGATAACATTCTCAATTGCAACTTTAAAAAAAGTATGTGTATGAGAGTTTTACCTCTATATATGTCTGTGTACCTCATGTGTGCAGAAAAGGGCCAGAAAGGGGCATTACATGACATGGGTCTGGAGTTACAGGCTATAAGCCACCAATTGGGTAAAGGAAATTGAACCCGGGTCCTATGGAATAGCATCCAGGGCTCTTCACTGCTGAAGCCTCTTGATTACAACTTTTAAAACATATTTTGAATTTTTATACATTTTATTCTATTTTCTAAAAATACCATGGACATTCTTGATCTTTTGATGCCATGTTTTTAACTACTCTTCATGGACCTTCTAGCATGCCATCTCAGTTCTCTTTACCAGCTGTCCTGTGTGGAGCCTGCTCACAGCCTATACCTGCTTTGTTTATACTGGGTCAGTGGCTTAGTCCTGTCTTAGTTAGAAGTACTACTATTGTGATAAAACACCATACCCAAAGCAACTTGGGGAGGAAAGAGTTTATTCTGCTTATACTTCCACATTATACTCCATCACTGAAAGAAGTCAGGACAAGAACTCAAACTCAGCAGGAATTGGGAAGCAGGAGCTGATGCAGTGGCCATGGAGGAGTCTTGCTTATTGGTTTTCTTTTCATGGTTTGCTCAGTCCACTTTCTTATAAAATCAAGGACTACCAGCCCAAGGGAGGCCCTACTCACAATGACCTCGGTCCTCCCCCATCAATCACTAAGAAAATGCTCTACAGGCTTGCCTACAGTCCAATCTTATGGAAATAATTTCT
The DNA here is from genome assembly GCF_903995425.1 of Onychomys torridus. Taxonomy (NCBI): domain Eukaryota; kingdom Metazoa; phylum Chordata; class Mammalia; order Rodentia; family Cricetidae; genus Onychomys; species Onychomys torridus. Next base: position 21,323,131 of record NC_050446.1, read on the forward strand.
TAATTGAGGACCCTCCTTTCTGATGACTTGTGAGTCAAGTTGACATAAAACTATCCAACACAGTCGTTTTTCTAGTGTTGTGAAGAGACATCATGACCAAGTCAACTCTTATAAAGACAGACATTTAATTAGGGCCTTGCTTTCTAGAGGGTCAGTCCACTATCATAATGGCTGGGAGCATGGTGGCAGGCAGAAAGACATGGTGCTGGAGCAGTAGCTGAGAGAGAGAGAGAGAGACTGGGCTTGGAATGGGTTTTGAAACCTCAAAGCTCATTTCCAGTGGCACACATTCTATAACAAGAACATACCTCTTAACCCTTCCAAACAGTTCATCAACTAATGACTAAGCATTCAACTATATGAGCCTGTGGAAGTCTGAGTATAATTGGTCTCTATAAGCTCATAGGGAGTGGCACTAATGGGAGGTGTGGCCTTGTTGTAGGAGGTGTGCCACTGTGGGAGCAGGCTTTGAGGTCTCTTTTGCTTAAGCTTTGCTCAGTGTCACAGTCAATTTCCTTCAAGATGTAGGACTCTCAGCTCTTCTCCAGTGCCATGTCTGCCTGCATGCCACCATGCTCCCCACCCTGATGATAATAGACTGAATCTCTGAAACTGTAATCAAGCCCCTCCCCCAGTTAAATGTTTTCCTTAAAAGAGTGGCCATGGTCATGGAGTCTCTTCACAGCAATAGAAACCTTAACTAAGACAGAGACTACAGGAGGAGGGTATTCTCATTTAAACCACGTCATCCCAACTCTTGGCCCCATAGACTTGCAGCTATATCATAAAGTACAACTCATTTAGTCCAACTTCAAAAGTTTCCATAGTCATTCACAGTCTCAACACTGTTTAAAAGTCAAAAGTCTCTTCTGAGACTCAGGGTAATCTCTTAACTGTAATGTAACAGGGTCCCAAATCTTAGCACAACTAACTCCATAATGAAAGTATCATTCAGGCTCTTAAACTCAGCATGTTGGCAACATGACCAGCCAAATCTAAAACAAGGGCCTAATCCATCAAGTTTATATTCTGGGAAAGTCTCTAAACATACTAACCTTGATTTTTGGCTTCTATGTTCCACATCTGGCTAACTGTTCTTGTTAATAAAAGTATGCCAACCAAAAAAAAAATTTTTTTTTTAAAGTATGCCAACCAAAATCTGTTTTTGTGCTTAAAAGTTCACTCTGAGAAAGGTTCATTGTTACATTGTAACCCTGAACACCCAGTGTAGCTGTTAGCCAGCTAAGAAAGACTTTCTAATGGCTTAAATCCACAGCCAAGCAGTCTTGTCTGGTGGCTACCCCACAACAGTAGTCCCCTGGAAAATCAAAACCAAAAACCAGATCATATACTTCCAACACATAATGGCACAGAACATACATTACCATTCCAAAAAGGAGATAAGGGAGCATATTGAGGAAATACTGGATAGGCAATGGTAGCACATGCCTTTAATCCTAGCATTCCAGAGACAGAAATACCTCTGGATCTCTGAGTCCAAGGCCACATTAGGAACAGCCAGGCAAGGTGACACACGCCTTTAATCCCAGAAATCCAGCCTTTAATCCCAGGGAGTGACCGCAGAAAGTAGAAAGATACATAAGGCGTGAAGATCAGAAACTAGCAGCATTTGGCTGGTTAAGCCTTTAGGCTTTGGAGCAGCACAGTTCAGCTGAGATCCATTCTGGATGAGGACTCAGAAGCTTGCAGTCTGAGGAAACAAGACCAGCTGAGGAACTGGCAAGGTGAGGAAGCTGTGGCTTGTTCTGTGTCTCTGATCTTCCAGCATTCACCCCAATAACTGGCCTCAGGTTTGATTTTATTAATAAAAACTTCTAACAATTCTGCTACACATTATGCCTGGAAAAGTATACACAGCACAAGAAAACCCACCTTTTGCTCATGCAGAATGGGTCCTGCATACTTCAGAAACCATGCCTGAGCTGTCAGTGAAACCAGGTATAAATCGCTCATGTGGTCATGCTTTGCTTCCCCTATTATCTACTACTCTCTCCTCCACTCCTGAGCAAACTTAAAGATCCTTGTTTCAACCTCTCCCTTCAAATCTCTCTTATTTTGTGAGGTGGGGGCTTAGAGATATAAACTGACCTCTATCAACTGCTTTCCTTGTGTTCCATAAGTTTTGGTACATTGTGTTTTTCCGTTATCATTAAACTCTAGGAATGTTTTTACTCCCTCCTTGATCTCCTCAACAAGCCATTCAGCATTCAATAATGTATTGTTTAATATCCACAAATGTGTGTGTTTTCTGTAGTTTTTCTTGCTGTTGACGATAGTGTAGTATACAGAAACTGTTTCTTGTTTTTGTCAGTTTGGTGCTTTCTGGGCCTCTTTAAACTGGCCATCTCTTTCCCTAGACCTGGAAATTGTTTTTATGATATCTATTGAAAATATTTTCTATGTCTTTCATCTGGGATTTTCTTTATTCTCTGATAATCAATAGATTTAATATTTTCATGGTGTTACAAAGATCCTATAATCATGGATTTGTTGTTTGTTTATTCTTTTCTTTAATTGAATGTTCCAATTCCTGTCTTGTCTTCAAGCCCCAATAATCTATTGTATACACAATCCATTCTGTTGGTGTGCTTTTCCACATAGACTTTTATAAATTTTATTTTTAGTTTCATTTTTATTCAATTTTTTTTGTTTGTTTGTTTTTTTGAGACAGGATTTCTCTGTAGCTTTGTGCCTTTTTCCTAGGACTCACTTGGTAGCCCAGGCTGGCCTCGATTAACTTTTTTTTATTGAAGTCTATTTTTCATACCCTGGATTGGCCTATTTATTTCACTCAATGTTTGTGTTATCTTGGGTTTCATCAGTTTGTTTCTCTGTCCCCTGTAATTTCATTGAGACATTTATTCACTTCACACCATCTCTGAATTCTTTTAACTGTTTGAATGTGTTTATCATAGTGATTCTGATTTCATGCTTTACATTTTATCAAAGTTGCTCTTTGGGGACCATTGCAATGGGGTGTAAAATTCTTGATGCAGAAGTAATTGTCCTGAATTTTGTACAATTGTACCTTGGTGTCTGCACTTAGGTTATATTTAAATTTGATAAGATATTTTATTTTAGCTGCTGTACTAAACCGGTAGGATTGCATGCATCATATATTGGCCTAGTGGAGTAGCTGAAAGGTCCTGGCAGTTTGGGAGCTTGGGCCAAGAGAAGTAGTGATAGAACTCCCAGGGCTTCTTGCCATAGCTGGAAGGTCTTTGAAGAAGGGTAGAGAGGGACTTTGTGGAATTCCAAGTGGGAAGAGCCAATAAGAGGTGGTCACTAACCCTAGAGCAATAGCTGGATGGTGAAGAAGAGCCTGAACCAGGGGTTTTGAGTCACAAGATGGAAGGGTCAATGGAAACCTGAGCAGGGATACTTACAGGGCCTCCTGTAACAACTGAAGAGTGGTGTGTGGGCCCCTGGAGAGTACTAAAGGAAAAGTGCCCAAACAGTCAGGAACTACAGTGACTGCAGAAGCCAAAGAGAAAGATTAGGGGCCTTCCCAGAACTGTGGACTTTTACAAATCAGGGCTTTGTTCTTCTTTTGGCAGGTGATCCTATCTGCATGCTGGGGTTCAAGGCCTGCCCTCCTACTTTCATCGCAGCACAAGTTGTGCTAAGGTCTGGGGTCTCGTAAGGTCCTGTTAAATTCCTCACTGGTTCTATGGACGTGAGTCAAGTTGTGGACTCATCTGAAGGCAGGGAGTATGGGGCAGTTATATTGTCTCATTAGCACTGGTAGTTTAATGTAATTTATTCTCTGTTTTACATAGATAAGTACATAGAAGTTAAGCTAGCAAGATCCCACAGTAAGAGATAGGGAGCAAAAAGATTAATGACTCAGACATGGCTGTAGGTAGAGTGGTTAACCAGGAGGGATAGGATTGGTACCAGTTATGTATTTCTTGACAATGACCATGGCTAAAATTTCTCTAATTATCCCTGACTGACTGGCATAAAGGCAACAAGAAACATCCTTCTCTCATAAGGAAGAGGTCCAATCCTCTTTGGATTGGACAAAGTACAGATGTGTCTATCTGCATCACACATAATGCTGCCTCGGTGGACCTCAAAAGCATGGCTGATATCAATACCTTGTGTTGAATTGGTTTAGACATGAGTCTACCAGAATATTTCAGAAGTAATCAACAATTAGAAGAGCGGTCTGAGATAATTTCCAGTTTTCCAAATGTACAAGTTTAATATTATTGTTATCTTGTTAGAAGGTTAAGTTTCTATAGTCATGGACATCTAATGTACTGCTTCCCAAATTCACTGCCCTGTTACAAATGCCCCCATTTTGAGATTCATCTACAATGAAAGTTTAGAATGCTCAATGGTATTATGTAAATGAGAATATTTGGGAGCTAAAGAGATGGCTCAGCAGTTAAGAGAGTATGTTACTTTTGCAGAGGGCCTGAGTTCAGTTTCCAGTGCCTATGGCAGAGATCTCATAACTGCCTAAATATCTAGCTCCAGGAAATCCAATGCATTTAGACTCAATGGGTACCTGTGCTCACAGACATTTACCTACTCCTACCCAAGTACATATAATTATGATTACAATAAAATCTTAACATAAAATAGTTTTTAAAATGGGACTGTTTTGATGCAAGACTCGAAGAAAAGGCAAATGACCTGACATTTCGCTCCTTTCTTGGCCTCAAATGAGATTTCAGTATCATAATTACATATAATTTTAGGTGAAAAGAAATGTACCTTTGTGCCAATATTTGTGAAGAAGAGGTCTTAACGTTTTCTCTCCCCATGTGTAAGAGCATCACTCCATGCCCAACTCCCTGCATTCCATCATGTTAAACAGTTAGCTTGTCAAGAATCAAGGCATTGTAGTTATGCATGTGTCTGTGGGACACATTTTCTGTGGGTTAAAGTAAGTAGTTGGATCCAAGTCAGGACATAGATGCTACAGCTGGTCTGGGGAAAAATGGCAATTAAGAGGGAATAAAAAGAACACACAGGGAGAGAGAATCACAGACAGTCTTTTTTTAGGTGACAACAACAGATCCAGACTGCTTGAAACTGGTAAATCACTCCAAATGTCTCGTTTTTCACTGAGTGCTAAATAATACTGCAACTTTATAACCATGAGTTGGTTATATTGAGGGCCATATTAGTTTCTTTCATATAAATGTATTGTATGTATTTTATAAACTATATTTGTTGTCTTTCATACATTTCTTTGTCTCAACAATACCCAGTATGATTGAAGCAAAGCTGTCTAAAAGTTAAGGACTGTGACTTTTGAATGGCTTTCTGTCCAGTCAAATCTGGCATGTTCCATGTTATTTGTGCTGGCATGTCTGTGTACGTTAGTATGTGGAATCTGTGTCACTACATACTAAACACACAAACTCACCTCTCTCAAAGTAAAAATGAATTAAGACAATAAGAAAACTAATGTTTTAAAATAATTCCTCTGGTGAAATTGGTAATTTATAATCACTTAAGAAGAGAAGAATTTCTGGATAATAATCATCTATATCACCAAGTAACAAGACATATTAGTCATCTAATTCATATGAAAATCACAGTGAACAAATAAAGACAGGAAGCAGACACAGCAAGGCCCTTTCTCTAAATGGTGAGGACCAAGCAGGAGGGTTTGGGTTAACATACTCAAAGCTGGCAAAGATGAAATCAACATTGAAGGAGGTTGAAAAATTGTAATTGCCTGGAGTAGAAATCAAATTGTAGAAACCTGATTCAAGTTAAAGAACCATTGACAAGTTTAGGTCTGAGTTATTCTGAATGTAGCCTGTCATTTCTGAAGGCCAGACTGTAGGCACAATGCAGGACAGATGGTTGAAAAGCTGGAATTAGCAGACAGGGCCCAGATCCCTTTCTACAGTTGGTGCAGCCAAAACATTCTCAGTGACAGAAATATGTTGTCCAGAGAAAGGGAACGTGGGTAGTTCTGGGTTCAGGGACACTACTGTCACCTGAGAGAGAGAGACTGGGATTTGGAGCTGAAAAATAGGGATTCAAGGAAAAGTTTTGCATTCTAAGTGATCACAGTTTGCTCTTGGTTTCCCATTTGGATCCTAAGGATTGTTTATGTTTACACCCAACCTTCTCCACACAAGAGGTGAATATACACATTGCTCTGGAAAAACCTACAAGTTCAGTTGAAATCTATCCCTATATAAAACTTGTCTCTGTTTCTCTGAGCTCTACTTTTAAAAATGAATGGATTTAAAGTATCAACAGATCATCAGTTATAATGTTTAAAATGCAGGACCAAGTCCAAGGAACAAACTGAAAAGAAACAATTAAAGAAAATAGTCAAGAGGAAGCAAATAAAAATACAGAATCAAAAATTGATATATGCAGAGAAAATACAGAAAAGGAAACACTTGAAAATTAAGAATGTAACATGAAATTTAAAAAAAAAAAGCTTAAGGAAATTTTTGAATGTACAGTTGAAAAATGTCTCAAAAAAACCCCACACATTTTGATTATAGGATCAATGTAAGATGCTAGTAGTAGAAAATGATTTCCAGTTTAAAATTCCATAGTAAGAGCCAAGGAGGTAGTCCGAGAAAAGGCCCTGCTGCTCAGTCTGAGGACCAGAGTTCAAATCCCAGGACCCACAGAGTGGAAGGAAAGACCTTCCACTTCAGACCTCCACAAGCATGACAAGCATGCCATGGGACACGTAAGTATGCATACATGCACATGCACCTACACATACACACACAAAAATAATTGTGAGAACATTACTATGATAAGCAAAGCTACCAGCTACTGAGAAAATGCTTAATACACTTACAGATGAGATCTTAGAATGTTCCAGTGCTTTGTACTTCTCAAAGTACAAAGAGAGCTACTTCAAAACTAACCCCTGGTGGGAGGGCATGCAGTTACCAAACAGAATGTAGACAAAGCCAAGGCTAACAGTGGTTCAACAACCCAAAAGAGTAACCAGGCCAGCTGGGAGCAGGTGACTAGAGGACTCTCAATGTGCATTCTATATCTGTGGCTTCCCAGTTCCCTTACCCAGCCTCTCAGCCACCTATCACAGACCCATGAGGTACTCAATGCCTGCAATATTTGACTATTCTGAGAAGAATTTTAATTTCTATCAAAACTAATCTGAATATAAAATAAATGTAAGTAATAATACTGAGAAAATTTAAAAGATGACGATTGTCATCTGTAAAACACAGAGATACAGATGATGGGATAAGGAAACATCAAGAGTCAACTGTACAGTTCCTGTTTGAGAATGCTACATTCTCAATAAATTTTAGGATACATCACCATTCTTTTATTTATATATGTCAGTTTTGCCACAAACAAAAAGAATGAATATTGATATAATCAAATCACAGTTGTATTGTATTTGGATAATGAGGAAGAACACATGCATTTATGTGTTTGCACACGTGCATTGCATGGGGAGGGGGATCCATAATAGCTGAAGGTACTGTTCCCATGATCAGAAAAACAAAAATATTGCAAAAGTCATTTTAATGAAATAGCAATAAATTATGCTATTTTAAAATGTGGAGTGGGGACTGGAGAGTTAGATCAGTGGTTAAGAGCACTGGCTGCTTTTCCAGAGGACCTGGGTCTAATTCCCAACATCCATATGGTGGCTCACAATCATGGTCTAACTGCAGTTCCAGGGATAGGATGATCTCTTCTGACCTCTGCAAACACCAGGCATGCTTGTGATATATACATGCACACATGTAGGCAAAACACACAAACATATAAGATAATCATATAAATCTAAAATAAATGAATAAACATATGGAGTGGGATTGTTATTATCCAATGGTTGAAAAAGAGGGCAGAAATTTTGGAAGAGCCTGAGGGAGTGGGTGTCTGTCTACATTGAAACAATATGCAACAATAGTGGGGACTTCACACACAAGACTGCTCAAGATCAGAGAAGCCAAAATGCCAGCATGAAGTCCCACTTGTCATTAAGGAGCTACTGGTAATTGAGGGCTACCAGGAGAGAGAGAGAGAGAGAGAGAGAGAGAGAGAGAGAGAGAGAGAGAGAGAGAGAGAGAAAGAAAGAAAGAAAGAAAGAAAGAGAGAAAGAGAGAAAGAAAGAAAGAAAGAAAGAAAGAAAGAAAGAAAGAAAGAGAGTTTTCTTCATGGGCCTGAGAGACAACCATTCCTCTAATCAACAGAACTTCACAGTGCATGTACACATAGCACTAAGTAAACACAACAGGCATCAAGTCAAACAAGAGACGGCTAGTGAAGTTGGGAGAAAAAATGGGTGTGGGATAGGAGAGTAACTGGAGGGGAGAAATGCTGGTAGATTTGATCCAAGCATATTACATGCATCTACTAATGTTAAATAAAATATTTTTAAAATATGAAAGCTGGATGCGATGATACATACCTGTAACACTAGCACTTTAGAAGCAAAGGCAGGAGGATTGCAAGTTCTGACTTGACTGGGCTACTGTCTTAGTCCGGGTTAGTATTGCTGTGATTAAACACCATGACCAAAACAACTTGGCGAGGAAAGGGTTTATTGGGCTTACACTTCCATATCACTGTTCATCACTGAAGGAAGTCAGGGAAAGAACTCAATCAGAGCAGGAACCTGGAGGCTTCCTGGCTAGCTCCTCACAGCTTGCTCAGCCTCCTTTCTTAGAGAACAATCATCAGCCCAAGGCTATCACCACCCACAATGGGCTGGCCCTCCCCCATCAATCACTAATTAAGAAAATGATCTTATGGAGACATTTTCTCAACTGAGGCCCCCTCCTCTAGAATGACTCTAGCTCATATTAAGTTGACATAAAACTAGACAGTACAGTATCCAGTGAGATTTACCCAGCTTCAAAATTCAAACCAAAGAAGCAATATAGATCTGAATAAAAACAGAAAGAAAAGAAATGGTTGAAAGCAGTTATCTCACTGCTAGCAGGAGTAAACAGTAAGTGTATGTGGAACAGACCACAGATTTTGAATGGTACAGAGAAATAATCCGGAATGATTAAGCATATGGATCCTGAAACAAAGTTCAAATGATGCATCCATCTTCTCCTAGTTACAATTCCTGTTTTTAATACATGTTGCCTTTATGTCCATGCTTGGGAATTTGAGTAACAATAGTACCGCTTCAAAGGGTTAGTCTAAATTTTGAGTTAATACAAGGAATTACTTAAATAACACCTGGCACAATTAACTAATGTTGTCAATGATGTACAGCTGCTAACCATCTACGTGGACTACTTTGATATAAAAATGAAAGGAAAACAAGGTGTAGCATGACACAGAGTAGTCAAGATATAAGGAGGGACTTATATTTAAAAGCTGAGAGATTATAAATAACCAATAATGGAACATAGCTGCTTCAACTTAAGTATAATTTTACTGCCTAACATTTAAATAATTTGATAATTATGCTTGATTATTACTAAGTGTATGGAGCCCCTAGGATGTGAATTTTAAATGCTTTTTGAAAACAGAGATTGCATTTGTGAAAGAAAGGAAGCCAGTGCAATGAGTGTCATGCTAATCCTGAATTGTCAGAGGCTCTTTAACGCTGGTTCTTGCATTTCTTCTGAAGAGAGTTAACACCCTACCTGTATGTGGCCGCAATTGTGCTCTGGCTTCAGTTTCATAGCAAGAAAAGCCTACAATTTCAATAGGTTTTTAACACATCTCTGTTCATCTATTAAGACAAAAATGATATTGAATGTTTTTATTTCTCATCAATTGAAGTTGAACACAGTAATTTTTTTTTTTCCCAAATAGCAACTCTATTTAAAGAAATGCTGCTCAATAAGGGGAAATCAGGTAATGTTTTGATCGTGGGAGTTTTATTAATTATAACATACAGTAAGCCATGTTTGTGTTTTTGTTTGTATTTTCAAAATACAATGTAAATAAGAACACCTCCAGATATTCTTTTGGCAAGCACAAAAGCTGTTTATTCAACAGATGATATAGACAATAATGTATGGCTCATAATTAGGGAAAAAGCTGTAACTTCAGAAGTTCTGATGGCATTCAAACAGTTTGTGTGTAACTAAACTAAGGCTGTTAGTGAATGGCAGCTTCAAAACATTTTAAACATGTGGGCAAAAAAATTGAATTTTTATTATTGTAAACGCACAAGGAAGATTTGTGGAGAAGCTAGACAACATACTGCAGCCCAGGCTGAGTGAGCCGAGAAGAATGCTGCCGTATAAATAGACACCTGCTCCTCCACACGTGGGCCAAATCTATGCTTCAAGACCTCCTGCTAAATGCAGACAGCACTGAGGGACAAGGTAACTGAACAAAACACAGTGCACAAAGAACGTCGTGGGGGAGCATGCACCTGCCCTCACAGACTCACAAGGACATATACAATTCAATCACAATCAGAATGTCATGTCTGAAACCTTAAGTCATCCAATTAATAATTTACACAATAGATCTAAAGTTAAAGCTACATATTGATTCTTAAGAATGAAATCAATTCATTATTTCAAAGAGTTTATCTGTCATGGCAAGTTATCCTTTCATTTTCAGTTAAATTGAGAACTTCGCCAATGAGCTTCAAGATTAAAAGTATAAAACTAACCATGTTTTGGTTGATTTATTGAAGTTCTAGTGCCATGACAACCATAGCCAGGTAGTCTATCTTGTCTTATTCAAAACCCCCGGTAGATGTCTGAAACTATGGGAGGCATCAAAGCCATATGTCTTTTCCTAATACACACTGTCTTAGTCACTGACCTACTGCTGTGAAAAGACTTTACGACCACAGCAACATTTGTAAAGGAAAACATTTACTTGGGGGCTTGTTCACAGTTTCAGAGGTTTAGTCCTTTATCATCATGGTAGCGAACATGGTGGCATGCAGGCAGGTGCTGGGCCAGTAACTGAGAACTATATCTTGATCTGCAGGAAGCAGGATAAGAGAAATAGAGACTGGGCCTGGAATGGATTTTTGAAGCCTCGAAGCCCACCCCTAGTGACACACTTCCTCCAGCAAGGCCACATCCCCTAACAGCGCCACTCCTTGGTGACTAAGCAGTCAAATATGTGTGTCCATGGGGGCCATTCTTATTTAAACCTCTCTCACTCCCTTTATTCCATTTAGCAACAGACATTCTTTTGAATTTTTTTTTATCTTCTTGAGCATTGAATTAAGCCCCATTAAACTTCCTGCTACTCATTTTCTCCTCAAACTGTACATTTTTCTATCTCTCTTTATCCAGCTTGCATTATAGATCTGTATAAGTGTGATAGCTAATAACCACAGGACACAGTAAATATTGGCTCTCTTGAACTCTTCTCTGCCAACATCATTAATCCCAAACTCTTTAATTTAGCCTTGGGCAGATTTTTAGGACAAGGTCAGAAAACAGTCACATCTTTGTCAAGATACCATAAGAATGATCTCTAGGCTATTTACTAATATTCTTCAGCTCTGAAACCTCTTGAGCTGGGTGCACCAGCTTGCTCTCAGCACTTCTGTCTTCTAAGATCCTACTGTGAAGGCCCATTAAGCCCCCCTTGATACATTCAACCACCTTTCTAGTCCGAAGTCCCAAAACCTTCCATTCCTCCAAACAACAGCATGGTCAGGCTTATTAGAGCAGTACTCCAGTCCCTTGTATCAATTTTTATCTTAGTCTATAGCTGTGGCTATATTCTTACAAAGAAAATAATTTAACTGTGGTATGTTTGCAGTTTCAGAGAGTTAGCCCACTATCATCATGGCTGGAAGCATGGTGGCAGGCAGGCAGGTGCTGGAGCAGTAGCTGAGAGCTACATCTTGATCTTCAGGCAGTAGGAGTAGAAAAATAGAATCTAGGCCTGGCACCACTCACCACTAGTGACACACTTCCTCCAAGAAGGCCATACCTACTTCAACAAGGCCATCCTCCTAATCCTTCTCAAATAGTGCCATTCCCTGATGACTGAAAATTCAAAAATATGTGCCCATGGAAGCCATTCTTATTCAAGCTGCCACATATACTACCTATGATAAATTTTAATTTATAAATTAGATATAATGAAATATTCAATATTAGCAAATGTAACAAATAGGAAAAATGCATTATTTAAACAGTTTGAGTGTTTTATTTCTGGAGTTGTCTACTTACTGCTTTCAAATTATGTTTGGTCTCAATAATTGAAGCCAGGGAGTAAAATTGTTTATAAAGATGTTACAGATTGTCCATAATTTGCAATGTTGGTTCCTAATGTATTGTGTAGACATTATTTGTACTTTATAATACTGTGGAAGAAATAAGCATTTGGTAGAAACCATACTTCAATATTGAATTTCTATTTTTTTTTTTCTGGGCTAAAGATGACGTACATTCTTGTATATTCTTACAATACAACGCAGTAGCCATGAACTCACAACTGGCCATGTGACCGCAGGATAAGCAATTGATACCCCTGAACTACAATGACATTTTTCTTTCTATACTTTGGGTGTATTTTAGTGCATTTCCCTTGCTTCTGATATTTTTGACTTAGAATGCTAGCCTGCATTCTGAGTTGTTCAGATTAATACAGGAAGAAAGCTTAGCACATGACCAAGGCTCTTCTACGAAGGAAGACCAATCAGTGAACATCGTGCAAGTGGGGAAGCAAAGACAGTGAGGGACTGAGATAGGAAGAATGTAGGGAGCCGCCATTCTAAGATGGCGCCGACTTCCTGACAGCTTTGGTTGTGCTTGCTGGGCTGCACGCCTCGAGGCTTGCGCATGCGCGTATATGGTAATTTGGCCTTATGTCCTCAGCCTATCCCGTGGCTCCCCGTGCTTGCATTCTGGTGGGATCCAATCACAGACTGACCCGTTCGCTTGGTTCCCTATATAAGCAGCTGCCTTTTGGTTCTTGGGGCCCCTCACCTCCCACTCTCCCTTAATCAAGAGGCGCTCCAATAAAGTGTGATCTGAGAAGAATCCTTGAATGGTGGTCGTTCTTCCTCGCTGGTCGAGGAGCTCGCCACAGCTGGTGCCAAAACCCGGGAAACTCGGAAACCCGGGAAACTCGGACACCAGGTGAGGGGTCAAAGGGGATTCAGAACTCAACACACGGAGCGGCGGCGACGTCGAGAGAGACATCGCTTGTAACAAGGACCTGAATAAACTGCAGAAAGAAGAGCGTCTTCCTTGCTGGTCGAGGCAGGCGTGACAAGTGGTGGCCCGTACGGGGAACTTCACTACTTTCAATGAAGGCTCAGAACTTTCTGCAGTCAGGGTGGTGCACTGGTAAATCCCAGGTAAATTGGGAACCCGCGACAAAAGCGGGCAGGTTTTTGCTCTTCTCGGTAGATAAAGAGAGAGTGGGATGAGCCAAAAGTGAAAGTGAAAGCTAGGAGGTTTTTGTTCTTCTCTGTAGGCAAAGAGAGAGTGAAAGTGAAACATTGTTTAAAAGGTTACCAAGAGTGAAAGTGAAACATTGTTTAAAAGGTTGAAAAGTTTTAGACATGGGCGCTTCTTCATCGCACCCAATTTTTCTGGCTCTTAACGAGCTACTGTATTCAAAAAAATTAAAACTAAAGAAGAGTACCTTAGAGAGGTTTTTGCAGGAATGTGACATCGTTGTTCCATAGTTTGCCATTTCTGGAAGCCTCACGATATCCTCCTGGGAGAAACTGGGAAAGGATCTAGATTTTGCTTTTGAACAAGGGACCTGTGGGAGCCCATTTTTGGGTTTCTCGTGGCTTTATCCAGCAGGTCCACATAGAGAATGATTAGGGCCAAGGGCCTGAGTTCAGGTGTCTGTCCTGATTGAGTTTGCTAATGAAGAGGCTGCGGCCAATAAGAGCAAATTGATACCCTTTGGCAGATTGCCCAGCTCGGCTGTCAATGGAAATATGCTGGGTTGTGTGTGACTAGTATCCAGTATGAAAACTTTACCCGTGCTGTAAATCTGTCTAAACAGTTGTCCAGTTATCTTTTAGGAAATTGGACGGGAGAATTCAACAACCTGATGGAACAACTGAGGGTGGCTATCGTCACGGTGAACTCGACCCAGGTGGACACCCGACTGGCGGAGGGATTAACTTCCTGGATTTCTTCTGCCCTTTCCCTGTTTAAGGAGTGGGTGGGGGTGGGTATATTTTTGGCATGCTGTCTTGGAGGGTGTGTGCTTTGTCTGTGGTTGGTCTGCCATTTGCGAGCATGTACAAAAAAGGACAAGGTCATTATCACTCAGGCATTAGCCGATCTGGAGTGTGGCTCTTCCCCTCAGATCTGGTTTTCTGCCTTAAAGAACAAATGATAAGTGCACATAGCGTTTGCACCCCTAGGACTAGTTAGTCCATTGCACTTGGGAAGGTGTGTGGATAATTATCTTGTTTACTCACCTTCGATCGGTCAACACATCCTGAGGTGGGGACCTGATTGGGTGAAGTATTTGTATTGGGCACAGGATGCCAGGCTCGTGCATATGATATAATGGAAGGAATGAAGTTTTCCAATGGAAACAGGCTAATCCCATGATCCTTCCCAGACAGGTATCGCCTAAAGACATTGCTAGTCAAGATAAATATGGAAAGCAAATGATAAAGGAAAATGAATAGTTGTTCATTAACCCAACTCATATTGTAATTAGTTCCTCATAAGAGTTTAAAGTCATAGCTTATTAATAAGAAAGGGAAGTGGAGAAAAAGAAAAGAGTGAAGAAGGAAAGAAGTGAGAAGGGATCGTCAGCAGGATGGACAGTACCAATTTTGTTCCTGTTTTGAAACAGCTGTCATAAAGGAGACTCTTGTCAAAACCTCCCTCTCTTGAGAATTCTGCAGCCACTCTGTTTTATACTTATGTCCTTTCCTCACATGTCTTTCACTCTTTTAAAATCTCCACATTTATTTATTTAAAATGTTTCTTAATAAATTCCAACATTGTTACATAGTAAACAGAAAAGTAATTTTATCTATAAACTTTAGGAATTAAATGTAAATTTAGTAGACATTACAGGATCCTGAATACAGTATTTTAAACATATATACTAGTCTAATGAGATGGCCCAGCCAGTAAAGGCAAGCCTGATAACCTAAGCCCGATGGCTGGAATTGGATCCCTGGAACCCACACGGTGAAGGAAGAAAACTAACTAGCTGCCACAAGATATAGTGTAAGACAGTCCAAGTTGACAAAATTAGAGATGAAAAGGGAGACATTAAAACAGACAGTGAAGAAATTCAAGGAATCAGTGTTTAAAAGTCCATATTCTACCAAACTGAAAAACCTAAAAGAAATAAATGAATTCCCAGATATATACAACCAAGACAAAATAAATCATTTAAATAGACTCATATCATCCAAAGAGGTAGAATTGGGATTTTAAAATCTCCCAACTAAAAAAAACAAAACAAAACCCCCCCAAAAAACCAAAAAACCTTTGAACCATATGGATTTAGCACAGAATCCTATCACGTTTTCAAAGAAGAATACCAATGACTCTCAAAATATTCACCACAGTAAAAAAAGGGAGCAAAATTTTAAAATTCTTTTTATAAAGTCATTATTACCCAATATCAAAACCTGACAAGGACCATGTCCTCCTCCCCCAAAAAAATGAAAGAAAGAAAATTATAGGGTTGGGGATTTAGCTCAGTGGTAGAGCACTTGCCTAGCAAGTGCAAGGCCCTGAGTTCGATCCTCAGCTCCAAAAAGAAAAAGAAAAAGAAAAAAAAAAAAGAAAAGAAAATTATAGCCCAATATCTTTGATGAACATAGAAGCAAAATTTCCCAGTATAATACTTGAAAAGTGAATTAAAGACTATGTCAAAAAATTACCCACTATAATAAAGTTAGTTTCACTGCGGAGATGCAGGGATGGTTCACCATAAGTAAATCAGTAAATACAGTTTACCACAGATACGGATTCAAGTGTAGAAACTACCCGATCACCCCATTATATTCACAAAAGGCCTTTGACAAACTCCCAAATCCCTTCATGATAAAACTCCTCGAGAGAATAGGAATACAAGGAACATATCTCAACATAATAAAGGTAACGAACAGCAAGCCCACATCAAACTCCAAGTGTAAAAAGACACAAACAATTTGCAGTAAAATCCTGAAGAAGACAAGACGACCATTTTCTTCATACATGTTCAATAGAGTCCTTGAAGTCTTAGCTAGAGCAATGAAACAAGTGAAGGAGATAAAGGATACAAGTGGAAGTGGAAGGAGTCCAAGTATCCCTATTTGTAGGTGACATGACTCTCTACATAACAGAACATAAAGATAACACCAGAAAATTCCAACAGCTAAAAAACAAAAGTAGTAGGATACAAAATTAACACACAAAAACCAGTACACTTCTCATAAACAAAAGACAAACACTGAGAAAGAAATCAGGAAAATAACACTATTCAAAATAGCCTCAAAAATACCTTGGGATAAACTTAGCCAAGCAAGTGAAAAAAATTACATGATGGAATTTTTTTTTCTTTTTTCTTTTTTCGAGACAGGGTTTCTCTGTGTAGCTTTGCACCTTTCCTAGAACTCGCTTTGGAGACCAGGCTGGCCTCAAACTCACAGAGGTCCACCTGCCTTTGCCTCCCAAGTGCTGGGATTAAAGGCCTGCACCACCACCACCTGGCTGGAAATTTTAAGACATTAAAAAAATAATAATAAAGTGAATAGGATGCCAGAAGATTGAAGGACTCCTGTGCTCATGAACTAGTTGGATTAATATTATGAAGATGGCCATTCTCCCAAAAGCAATCTGCAGATTCAGTGTAATCCCCATCAAAATTCCAACCCAATTCTTTACAGAAATTAAAAAATAATCATAAATTTCATATGGAAATAAAAACAACCCAGGATAGCCAAAGTGACCCTGAACAACAACAAAAATCTTCTGAAGCCATCAACATCCCAGATTTCAATTTATCCTACTGAGTTACAGTAATAAATACAGTGTGGTACTGACATAAAAACATATTAATTGATCAATGAAATAGAATTGAGGATATACATATAAACTCACACTTCTACATGTACCTGATTTTTGATAAAGAGGTCAACATTATACAAAAGAGAAAAGACAGCATCTCCAATAAATGATGTTGACCAAACCAGAGAGCTAAGTTTAAAAGAGTGAAACTATACCTTTATCCTTCACCCTATACAAAACTCAACTCCAAATGGATGAGGAAGCTCAACATAAGACCTGTATCCTGAGAATGCATGGAATACTCTTAAACTTACTGGCATAGGAAAAGACTTGCTGAACAAGACCCTGATATAGGTATTAAGACCAACATTTTGCAAGTAGTATTTGAAGAAAATAAAAGCTTCAGGATAGGGAAACTCATTATCATTTTAGTGAAGAAACAACCTGCAGCATGAGAAAAAAATTCCAGCTGTATATCTGACAGTTGGCTAGTATCTACAATATACAAAGAACTCCAAATTCTGAACATCAATGAAAAAATGGGGCATGAAACTAAACAGTGTTCTAAAAAGATTAAATACAAATAGCTGAGAAACATGATAAAAATATTCAACATTCTTAGGCCCCAGGGACATGCAATTTAAATTTACTTGGAGCTTTTGTCTTACCATACACAGAATATCTAAGATAAAAACAAAACACAACAAAAACCTTCCATGCTGGTATGGATGTGGGGAAATGAGAACAGTTATTCAGTGCTGATAAGAATGCAAAATGGTAGATCTACTATGGAAACCATTGTGGGGGTTCCTCACAAAACTGAAAATAGATCTACCACATGACTGAGCTATACCATTTTGGGGAATAAATTTACAAGGCTCTATATCTCACTATAGAGATAGCTGCTCATCCATGCTCATTGCTACTCTATTCACAATATCCAGGAAATAAAAGCAGTCTATCAACTATTGATAATGAAATGTGGCACATTACACAATGGAATATTATTCAGCTCTTAATAAAAACATGTTTATAAAATTAGCAGATAAATGGATGAAGGTGGAAACAATTCTGAATGAGGTAACCAAGACCTCCAAAAATAAACCATAGGAGAATATAGAAAGCAGGGTGGAAACAATTCTGAATGAGGTAACCAAGACCTCCAAAAATAAACCATAGGAGAATATAGAAAGCAGTCACATAAAGGATTAAAAATGAAAAAAAAATGTACAAGGAAAGTTTATTGAGGAAAGGGATAAGGCAGAGTAAAAAGGGAATATAGAAAAAGATAAATAATACTAAAGACCTTTTGAACATGAGCACACACATAGATTTAAAATTTATAATTGAGTTAACCTATTAATAGGATGACAAAGCCCTCATTAAAACCCATGTGCTAACAAACACAAAGCTCAGTGCCATAAGTGGGTTATCTCATTTGGAATTGTTGACTAGTGAGGTTCCCCCAAGAATTAAAAGCTCTTGTCAGTGCTGCTGGTTACCCTAGAACAGGGTGTTAAGATCCTAATCACAGAAGACATGTACTTGAGTCATGGGAGATATCAAACTAGTACCTACCTGCAAGTTTCATCCCTTCAGATTATCCTTTTTAGTGCTAGAAGGTGCTATGCATGTTACCAGGGGAGAAAAGTAATCATTAACCTTATCCAGCTTGAAGTCTGTGAGCTACAGTAGTCAGAAAGCTAGTTGGTCCCATGGTGCTCATGTCACTATTGCACTAGTGGTCGTGGCTTGCCAGGTCAGTGATTAATCCTATATCATTCTTTTCTTACTGCAGATCTCATGTATAGAGTGATATTGGATGTCTCCCAGAAGTCACAAACAATGCAAACACATGCCCTACCTTCAAACAGTCTAGTAATACTAAGTCCTACAAGAGTAACAAAGCAAATAAAAAAAGGAAAAGCAATTTGTGGCTATGAAGAAATGTTTTTAAAGGGATGGGTAAATAAATAGAAAGTTTAGACTGATTATTATAGTTTGCCTGGAGCACTTGACATATATGGTTCCCTCTTTATTGAGCCATTGAGAACAGAAGACTGTGAGAGCCAGAGTTGTTGAGTGAATACAGGGAAATGGCATCTTCTGTATGCAATTTGGCAGCTGCTCATATGAACTCACAGCCATTATGACAATATGCACAAGTCCCATGGAAGTCAAACCAGACAAAACACCAGAATGAAGAAGGGAGGAAAACATGAACTCTTTCTGGCTAATGAGCTACTTGCAATTAATTGCTGCTGAGACAAGGAGTGTCAGTTGTAGCTGAAGTTTTCCTATGTCCACCTGGCTCCTGCAGCCACTCAGACCAAGTAAACACCCAGTGACTTATCTTACTCATAAACTGTATGGCCGTGGCAGGCTTCTTGCTATCTAGTTCTTATGTATTAAATTAACTCATTTCTATAAATCTATACCTTGCCTTGTGGCTTATTGGTACTTGTACATCTTGCTTCCTCTGTGTCTGGCTGATGACTCCTGACTCAGCCTTCCTGTTCCCAGAATTCTCCTCTCTCTTTGTCCTGCCTATACTTCCTGCCTGGCTACTGGCCAATAAGCACTTTATTTATTAACCAATCAAAGCAACATATTCACAGCATACAGAGCAATATCCGCAGCACTTCCCCTTTTCTTTTTATAGTGTGATCCAGGTAAATTGACATTGCTTCACTGAAGGGCCATATGTCCAAGAGTATTTGGAAACACATATTGGACTTGGTGGCTGAATAAACAAATGAAAAAAAAGTTGAGTTTGCAGGGAAGTGGAGTTGATCTGGGAGGTGCTGGGAGAGGGAATGCATAAAATTAAAAATAATAATTACATCATCTGTTTGTGATGATGCAGAGAAGCACATTACTCACATACTGATGGCTACAATGAACAATGACCAGAAAAATCTGCAAAGTACTTTGGGAATTCCTTCTGAAATTCAAACATGTTTGTATGTGTAGTTGCTAACTGTCCTCTTGGGGATTTATGCCAGAGAAATTGAAACCTGTGTTAACATAAAAATATTTACAAATGTGCATAGCAGCCCTATTTATAATAGACAAAAATTAAGAGCAACAGTATGTATTTCAGGGGATGGATAGTTAGAAGTTGCTACAGCCATATCATAAAATTCTACTTCTAAATATAATACAACAGACTTTTAATACTTTTAGCCACTTAAACAGAACTCAGAGGAATTTTGGAAAAGAAAATAGTTACAGTAAAAGGTGCTATGTCATATGGCTTAATTTTACAACATTTTAAAAATTGTATTTTAAGGTCTGTATAACAGCTATGTGGTTGCCAGCAGCTAAGAATTAGGGATTCAGGGAGAAATATCTAGAAAGGGATAGCATGAAGTAACCTTTTTGTAAGTTTTCTGTACCCTGTTTGGATCATTTTTATGATATTACACATATAAGCTGCATAGAATTACACATAGGCATAAACAAGAACATTGTAAATTTGTATTGCATGAAAAAGCTGTCTATAGTATACCAATGCCAATTATAACTTTGTTACTGCACTATAGTGTTGAGGGGATGCCACCTAATCTCTCTCCATGTTTCTTGGTGACCTCTAAATCTATAATTATGTCTAAAATACTATGCCTTCAGTGCTGAGCTGAACCCATAGGCTTGCATACACTAGGTAAGTACTTTATCACTGAACTCTATCACCAGGCTATTGAAAGCTTCCTTAAAAGATCATAACAAAGATCTGTTACTTTTGAATTTCTAATTTCACTCTTACAGATACTTTTGAATGATTTACATCAACTTTAATCTGAGTAGAACACACTATTTAATATTTCTTTCAAATTCTGCATTCATTAATGCTCCTTCAGTAGCTTGACATCAGGTACAGTAGAAGCATTTATACATGGAAGTTGGTAAACACTACAAGCCAAAATTGATTCATTGTTCTGGTGATTCTCTAAAGAGAACTACTGAAAATTTAGATAAAACATTTACTGCCTTACCTATAGCAGCTACTTTGAATAACAAAATAAAATTGAGGACATATTCTTCTAGTGTTAAACATTATTATCTGTTTTATAAAATGTCATTTCATTTATTATTATTTCATTTTCAGCTGGCACATTGCATTATTGTATACAGAAATAATCAACCAATAATCCCTTAGGATGTATACCCAGATTACTAGTTCCCAAACATTTGCCAGCTGCTCACCATTTACTGAGATCATTTTGATCCTGAAAAAGCTCTCAGCTAGACAGATGTGAATAATGACAGGACCCTGATCTCACTGTTGCAAATTCAATAGTGAGCAATGCAAGAAGAGAGTGATTCATAAACAAAACTTCGGGTAGCTCCTTTAACTTTGGCAACCTCTGTATTTTAGGTGAAGGGTCTACATATGCATTTGCCTGAGTCTCATCAATAGTCTAATTTAAAGTTCTATCATTCAGAGTTTCAAGAGAGAAGTCTAGGTTGGCTTAAACCTCTCAATAAATGTTTTCACATCCTACTTGTTAAATGAGGCCACTAAACTTAAAAAGTATTCCTTGCCAACATTTCAAAATTGTCCCAGGGATTTTTCAAACCCTAAATTTATGGATGGCCTTCACAAGGCATTCTTTATCTGTTTTTGTTCCACCCACTTCAACATACCTTTGTTTAGTCAATATGCATGGATTCCCATTCTCTCTGCCTTCACTATCACCTCTTTCAGATCCACAATTTCAGAGCACAGATAACACAACTTTTTGTGAGAACTGGATTCCAACTATATCCCTAATGAATTATACTTGCAGGTGATTAGGCCTTTCTACATAGTTCCTTCCTATGAAGAAAGATTCCTGAACCTTTAACCTACTTTGATCAATGGAACATAGCAGAAGTGACATTTTCTAACCCTAATGCTTTATGTTAAAGAAATGTGTAGCTTCTATTTTTAACCTTTGGAATGATCTTCCTTAGTCAGCTACAATATTCTGTCAAATATGGTTTTAAATGACATCAAACTGGTTTTTATAGCTGATTCAGTTAATAAAGGCTTAGAGAACAACACCAAAAAGGTCAGAAGTAACCATCAACCAAAATATTTGTTTGATCTTTGAATAGTCACTGAATTTAACATATTCTTACCAGAGAGGAGAGAAATTCTCCCCTACTTGGTCTTATACTGACTGTTTAACTAAAATTCATTGCAATGGGGTCAGCAAACTGTGGACCCTGAGATATACTGTCTGTTTTTGTTTAGATTCAAGCTAAGAGTATTTCTCTTAGTCCAGGGATTGAACTCAAGGTCTCTCGTGTGCTAAGCTGACTACTGAGCCACACTCACAGACCAATAATAGTGTTCACATGCTCAAATGATTACTCATAAGACTATAAGAACCTTTCATAATTCAGTTATTTATTATTCACTGGAGTTCAGCCATGCTCATTCATCCATGTACTGTCTATGTCACCTCCCATGCTATTGCACCAGAGAACTATAATATTACCCATAATGCCTAAATAATACACTCCCTGCTCTTTTGTTAAAAAGAGATACTAGCCCCTAAACTGAAAACTTAGTTTACTAAGGGACTAGCAATAATACTGTCATATAGTAACAATTCCATTGTGTGCCCAATTCATTTCAAGTTTCACATATATACGAGCCGCTTCTACTTTTAACATTTAAAATATTCTTTCCATTGATATATAGAACAATTTAATTTTAATAAGACCATATAAATACTTTGCTTTATATCTGAACACTTCCTCAATTTTGTTTCAGGAGGTTAGAAAACCCTCTAAAATTACAATATAAAAAGTTAGCATTAGGTGTCAGTATTTTATGTATTATTTCATGTGTATATCAATGAAGAAATACATATTATTTTCAAGACAATAGTTTCACAGGAAAATTATAACTCGTCACATTGCTTGTCCTACCATATTTTGTGTACCTAGATAATTAAAATGGCCTCTACATTTTCTACAGAATGAAACTTCACTATTTTGCAATGTCTGCTGGCATGTTTTGTCATATATATGAGCAAGAATAGAACTTAAGAGAGTAACAACAGGTGGGGATTTAGCTCAGTGGTAGAGTGCCCTGGGGTCGATCCTCAACTCCAAAAAAAAAAAAGAGAGAGAGAGAGAGAGAGAGAGAGAGAGAATAACAACAAAAACGCTCAAGTGGTCTGTACTTTGATGTGAATGAAGCTTCAGAGCAGAGACCATTTGATGGCTGAGCCTTATTTCTAGCCTGTTTAGTAGATTGTAGATTTAGTAGATGGTCATAAACTGAAAAGAGCAGCAACATGTTCTAGAGAAGTGGAAAAGACTCTGAATTAAAACTCTATTTCCAAGGTGCAATAGCTGTCTGATTCAGGGCAACTTCCTTAACCTTATCTCTGCTTTAATTTTCTAGTTTGTGTCATGGGCAGGATAAGGAATCATCTAGTTCACACTCCTCTGAGTTTCTTTGAAGATTAGATAATCTGGTTTTCATAAACCACCTGGCCATTGTGCACTACACATGCTTTAGCACCTGCTATGTTCTGGGTTTCCTTTATCTTGAAACTGGTGTAAATAAATCTCACATGGGAAACATTCAGTATATGACCTTTAAGGAACAGAGGCTTTTACAAGATTAGGAGTGGATCTTGTGAATCCTGGAAGGACTGCCTTTCTCTACCCCATTTCATAAAGGCTCTGCTGTCTGCATGACCATTTGAGAAGCCTGTAAAGGCCAGGAGGTGGTGGCACACTCCTTTAATCCCAGTACTAGGGAGGCAGACACAGGCAGATCTCTGTAATTTTGAGGCCAGCCTGGTCTACAGAGTGAGATCCAGGACAGACTCCAAAGTTACTCAGAGAAACCCTGTCTCAAAAGAGAGAGAAAGAGGGAGAGGGAGAGGGAGAGGGAGAGGGAGAGAGGGAGAGGGAGAGGGAGAGGAAGAGAGAGAGAAGCCTGCGGTGAAGCCAAGCCCTTAGGTCTGGAGGAAAAATTATACTTTAGTAAGATGAAACCACCCAAACCTCAGAAATTGTATTTTTTAAATGTTAGATTTATTATATTTTATTATTTAATCACATACAATAATCATGTAAGTATGTAGTACTGGATGTGTTCAAAAACCTTTTGTATTTGTCTGTAGTACCAGGATGTGAAAAATTTGTCAAAGAACCAGAGATTAAATGAGAAAAAAACTATCCAATGTTACTCTTTCTCAGAAACTACTAAGTGTTAACTCACCTTGTATTTAGTTACTTTGTTTTTAGAATATATAATCAAAACAAAAGAGGATACCTGAAAGTGTGAAAGCATATTCAACCCTAATGAGTCAATAAATGAAAATAAACCTAAAAATGAAGGCAAAAGCACATAAATAGACCACATGCTTATAGAAACACATAGTACATATGATTGCTCAATATAAAGGTTAACCTGACATTTAAAGACTACAGTAAGGATGGAAAGATTAAGGTGAGAAATATAATTTATATACTCTGATGACTAACTTTGTCCTGCTTCTGAATGAGTGTGTTGCATTCAAAGTAGCTAAAGGTTCTGGTTCTTCTCATTAAGCAGAAAAATCTAACCCTCTTCTTGAATCTGAGCTTCCTTCACCAGCAGAATATGGACTATCAGTGGCTCTCCTAGGAGTGTAGTAATGCGTACTCATCTCTTAGCATGTGCCTCCAGGGAAGATGGCTACCATGTCAGAAGTCCCATTGCCCTATAGCCTGCATGCTGAAGAAGGTGTATAGAAGCATGCCATTAGCAGATCCAGTCAGACCCAACCATTTAGCCATCTTCACTATAGTCTTAGAGAGATGAAGATAAATGTTATGGCTCCTGAAGACCAGACCTTATGCCAGTTGAAAGAAACTAAGTAATCTTGCTATTTTTATACTTAACATAAGAACTCAGCATGAAATAGCCATGTGGGTGCTGGGAATTGAACCCTGGTCCTCTGGAAAAGCAGCCAATGCTCTTAACTGCTGAGCTATCTCTCTAGCTCCAAGTCACAGGATTTATTTTTTTTGAAGATTTATTTATTTATTATGCAGGCCAGAAAAGGGCACCAGATCTCATTACAGATGGTCATGAGCCACCATGTGGTTGCTGGGAATTGAACTTAGGACCTCTGGAAGAACAGTCAGTGCTCTTAACCTCTGAGCCATCTCTCCAGCCCTTCATCTTTTTTATTAAATGCCAGTCTACCATTGAGAGGTTAGACTCTGTCAGCTTAGTTTCAAGAATAACTGTTTCAGCTGCTGTTCCACTGCACATCAGAAACCATTGGTCCACTGCCAGTTCAGCTGCTTTTGAAGAAAAGGGCACTATACCTTTTCTGGATTGAAAAGGCCACTTCAAGGATGGTGCCATATTGTCCTGGTCTCAGAAGATGCCTTTTATTAAAGCCACAACCATACTTGTCTTGGAGAGAATGGGTAGTCCTTTGTTTCATGTTCTGTCTGTCCATTTTGTCCTGTTTGTCAGCAGTCAATTCAAGGATACTTTGTTGTCCAGTGGCTAACTTTTGCCACAATGAAAGTTAATTCCATATGCAGTTTCTTAATGTCCATATTTTCTCTGAAGTAGATTGCTGCTGCCAGGAGCCAACATGTCTCATAGTCATAACAAAAAAAGAAAAATTTTCTAAGTTATTGAAACATTTTAAATGCTATATTCTGTAGATCTCTGAAAGGTCTGCAGATGACCTGTCTATCTAAAGTATATCTGCTCAATCTTGAAAACACACCTAATATGACTACAAGTTCGATTGTAATGTCTAACTGCTAACTTTCATTTCTTTATATCCTAATAGTAGGTAATAATAACATTCAAGGGTCAGCAAATTGCATTACATTGTTAAATGAAAAAATATGTTATGCTTCATGAATTTGCATGTCATCCTTGCGCAGGGGCCATGCTAATCTTCTCTGTATCATTCCAATTTTAGTATATATGCTGCCCAATATATAGTGCACCCTAATTAATTTATCTGGGGTCAAAGAACAGAACAGCCACTAGACAGACATAGAGGCCAGAAAATGGTGGCACTCACACTTTTAATCCTAGCCTTTTGGAGGCAGAGATCCGGATCTCTGTGAGTTCAGAGCCACACTGGAAACAGCCAGGCATGGTGATTCAAGCCTTAATCCCAGAAAGTGATGACAGAAAGCAGAAAGGGATATAAGGCCTAAAAACCAGGAACTAGGACTGGTTAAGCTTTTAGGCTTTTGAGCAGCAGTTCAGCTGAGATTCATTCGGATATGAGGACTCAGAGGTTTCCAGTCGGAGGAAACAGGATCATCTGAGGAATTAGCAAGGTGAGGTGGCTGTGGCTTGTTCTGCTTCTCTGATCTTCCAGCATTCACCCCAATACTTGGCTTCAGGTTTGTTTTTATTAATAAGACTCTTTAAGATTCCTGCTACACACTGCACTGCACTCATGAACTCAAGCATCTTCATAAGACCTATGCAAGTCAAATTAGTCAACCTTCCAGTATGAAGGAACGGTGGTGGTTTGAATGGGAACGGTCTCCATTGGCTCATATATTGGAATGCTAGGTTTCAGGTTGGAAGAGTTTTAGGAAGGATTAAGAAATATGGCTTTGTTGAAGGAGATGTGTCAATGTCTGCCTCTGTCTGCCTCTGTCTTTGTCTCTGTCTCTCTGGCTTTCTGTCTCTGTTTCTCTCACTGTGTGTGTGTGTGTGTGTGTGTGTGTGTGTGTGTGTGTGTGTGTGTGTGTGTGTTCCATGTGTCTATTTGCTTGTAGATCAGATGTAAGCTCTCACTTACTGTTCCAGTGACAAGCTTGCCTGTCTGTGGCCATGCTTCCCACCATGATGATCATTGATTCACTCTCTGAAGCTGTAAGTAAGCCTGTGATAATTGCTTTCTTTTACAAGTTGCCTTGGCCACTGTGTCTCTTCACAACAATAGAACTAAGATGGAAGGGCATGAGTTCCATGCCTAGCTGAGGAGATATTGCTGGCTGATAACTTCCAAGGAAGGGGGACTCAGGCTTCTTTAGGGGAGTGGTTCCTAATAAGTCAACCATGCACCAGTGGATGGTTCCAAACCCTTCCTTCATGTATCTAAAAATTTAAATGAAGAATATATAGAGTTGGGTGGGGGTGGATCTGCATGGAGTTAGGAGGTGAATATGATCAAATGCATAGTTTGCATCTATGAAATCCTCAAGTGATAAAAATATTACATTTAAATAAATACAACCTGGCTCAAATGGGCATGATGTGGACTCATATGAGGCTTCTGCTCACTGTTTTGATTTATTATCTTTACTGTGGGTGTTCATGTAACTACTATATAAATATTAATAACTTTAAGTAGTGCTGCAATTATTCCATTGGGAGTGTTTTATATATATTACATATATAAATTTATATATATTATGTATATACATATTATATATATTTATATATATATAACTGTAAACTCAGAAAAAGTCTAATTTTTAAACATAAATAGATTCAGAATCTTCAAGTAAAGGATTGAGAGTCTAGATTGTACATTGTTTCACATCAAAAACCAGACTGCTAGGTTTAATTGTCCATTCCATCACTTTCCAATATATAACAAAAGATAAATTTTAATTTGTTTTGATTTTGCCCTCTGCATAAAGAAGATAGCAATGGCGTCTATCATTCAGGACTGTTGTGAAGACTGAGTGAATAGTTACATCTAGATCAATTTAGAAATCTAGATCACAATAAATGGTTAAGAACTGATTTTTATCTCTATTTTTTTGTTCTTTTCCCAGGCATATCAACAACTAAGGACTAGATGATAATGGGAACCTAAATGGCATAATGATATCTAGAGAGAAGTATTTCTTAAGTCTGCATGTGTCCTTCAATGACTTTGCGAAGTTGTCTCTTTTTTTACCTAGACATCTTTCTTGCTGGATACAACTGAGGTATACTCTTGGAGCCATGCAGGACTTTTAGCTCACATCAGCCTTCACCCATCTTCTGATTTCTCCCAGGGAGAAATATTAGTATTCAAATATCTTCCCTGCACTAATATATATTTATTATGTATGCAACCATGTTACATAAGGTCATTTTCTTAATAGTAAATCACGTGCTGTGAAAATTCTTGCTCCATAGCCTTCTCTATCCATCCACTCATCCCCACCCCTGCCCCCCCCGTAAGTCCCTCCTATTCCCGGTCACTTTTGCTTTTACTTTCATGTGATATGTGCATACATGACTGTGTGTAGCTACATAAACCTAGAAACCCCAAAGGAGAAGAAAACTGCTTCTGCGTCTTTACTCAAAGACCTCTAGTCAATATATCAGAGATACACTTGCATACCAGTGTTTATTGCAACACTGTTTACATATGGTAAATTATGCAACCAACCTGGATTTTTGCAATGCAAATCTTTTTTTTTTTTTTTGCCAACAATTGCTCATAAGAAAAACCATGACTAAGCTGAGCCTCTCCATCTCCCTAGAACACTTCACACCACTGTTCCTGTTTGTGTGTACTAATACTAGTTTGGGATGTTTTCTTCACCTAGGCTTCTTTCTAAGCATAAGCAGATGTCCTTTTTTTTTGACATAGAAACCAAACTAGCAATGTTCTGCACTCACCTTCCTCACTAATTTATTTGCTATTTTATGACTTATTTTTATAAAAAAAATAATGTAGGTACCCCTGAAGTGGATACTTGCTTCCAGTCTATTACCTTACTTTGTTGACTTGGATAGATGGTTCCATAAGCATTGGCTCCAAGCCAACAGCAGTAGCGGGAACTTGGTACTTGCTAAAAGACAAATTCTTTGGCAATTACTCAGACATGTTTTTTCAGGTATTATGAGGAGGATGGGGCTCAGCTTTAAACAATTCTCAGTTATTCTCATGCATGGCAAAATTTAAAATCTGCTAGTGTCAAGAATAGTTCTATGGACAATCAAAACTGTTTTTTTACACTGCTTACAAGGTTGGATAAGTTTTAGAAGATGTAAAAGAAAGGGAATGGAAAAAGAAAAGGAAAAATCTTCTCATTAAAAAGCCCTTGATTTCATGGGACTGGAGAGATGGCTCAGGGGTTAAGAGCACTAGCTTCTCTTCCAGAAGACCTGGGCTCAGTTCCCAGCACAAACATGGCAGCTCCTGACATTTGTAACTCCAGACATATATGCAGGCAAAAATGTCAATGCACATAAAAATAAATAATTTTTAAAAGTCCATGATTTTCAAATAAAAAATGTCAATATAATGATGCCTCACGATAGTCTGCTATACTCATAGACTGGTGACTAGCCTAATTGTCATCAGAGAGGCTTCATCCAGCACCTAGTAGAAACAGATGCAGAGACCCACAGCCAAACATTAGGCTAGGCTTGGGAAATCCTGCTGAAGAGAGGGAGAAAGGATTGTAAGAGCCAGAGACTTCAAGGACATCACAAGAAAACTCACAGAATCAATTAACCTGGGCTCACAGGAGCTGACAGTGACTGAACCAACAACCAGGGAGCCTGCGTGGAACTGACCCTCTGCATATATGTGACAGTTGTGTAGCTTGTTCTTCTTGTGAGACTCATAACAGTGGGAACAGGGACTGTCTCTGACACTTTTGCTAGTCTTTGAGACCCTGTTCCTCATACTGTATTGCCTTGCCCAGTCTTAATACATGGTGAAATGCCTATTCTTACTGAAAGTGGATATGCCATGTTTTGTTGATATCCATGGGAAGTCTGCCCTTTTCTGCATAGAAACAGTAGAAGAGTGGATGGGGGGAAAGGCAGAGAAGAGGAGGGGTACTAAGAGGAGAGGAGGGAGGGAAAACTTCAGTCTGGATGTAAAATAAATAAATAAATATTTTTTTAAAAGGCCCTGATTTTTCAAGACCACAGCTTCACCAAAAGCTCAATAGACAATAGCTGTGGTGATATTGTGTTCCCCAAAAAATTGTGCACCGTAATAAACATATCTGGGGTCAGAGAACAGAACAGCCACAAGATATAGAGGCCAGAAAATGGTGGCACACTGCTTTTAATCCTAGCATTCCAGAGGCAGAGATCTGCCTTTAAAGCCACACTGGAAACAGCCAGGCATGACAACACGAGCCTTTTTTATATATTTGTGTTTTAATTTTACACAACAGCCATGGGTTCCCCTGTCCTCCCCCCTCCCACACCCACCCTCACCTTCCCCCCAGCCCCTCCCCTCCATTCCCATCTCCTCCAGGACCAAGACTCCCCTGGGGATTCATTTAAACTTGGGACATCATGAGCCTTTAATCCCAGGAAGTGATGACAGGAAGCAGAAAGGTGTATAAGGCATGAGGACCAGGAACTAGAGCTGGTTAAGCTTTCAGGCTTTCAAGAAGCAGTTCAGCTGAGATCCATTTGAATCTGAGGACACAGAGGCTTCCAGTCTGAGGAAACAGGATCAGCTGAGGAATTGGCAAGATGAGGAAGCTGTGGCTTGTTCTGCTTCTCTGATTTTCCAGCTTTAACCCAATACCTAGCTCTGAGTTTGTTTTTATTAATAAGACCTTCTAAGATTTGTGCTACAAATAGCTTCCTCTCTCTTTCTCCCTCCTTCTTTCTCTTTTCTCTTATTCTGTTTCGTTTTATTTTGTTTTGTTTTGTTTTTCATTTTTTATTAAGAAATTTTCTATTCACTTTACTTAACAACCACAGATCCCCCTCTTCCTACTCCCCAGCCTTCTCCCCCAACCCACTCTCCATCCCCACATTTCACAAATCAAGAACTCCCATGGGGAGTCAGCATAGCCTGGCACACTCAGCTGAGGCAGGTCCAAGCCCCTCCCCACTGCACCAAGACTGTTCAAGGTGTCACACCCTAGGCACTGGGCTCCAAAAAGCCTGCCCATGCACCAGGGACAGATTCTGATCCCCCTGCCTGTGAGCAGAGGATGTCAAAATCATGATGGGAAAATGTGCAGAGATGACCAGCTTCCTCTCTTTAACCCCCCAGCACCCACTGTGAGGACATGCAGGGATGCTGATTTAAGAACATCAGACATAACTGAGCAGAGTTTTCCAGGTATGTTATCATAATCTTAACCAGTACAACAAATGCATCTGTAGACATTTCTCTTAAATAGACATTTCCATTATTTCTGAATAAAGAACAACTCTAACATTCAGTAGCTAGATGAAAACTTGGATTTTGTTTGCCCATAATTCTGCAGTTCTGAAAATTGGATCAGTCTCAGTTATTTGGTTCTTCTGTGTTTGCTGCATAGTTTAGGATGCCTTCTAAGATTCCCTCTCACTCAGATGACAGGCAGGGGCCAATATCCAAATGGCTTCACACACGTATCTGTGTTTTGCCTCAGATATGGTCCAGAGACAGCAATGTGGAAGTGGATTCCATTGCTTGATGAAGCAGAAGAGCCACAATGCAGAAGCAAGTGTGAGGTCAAGTGTTTGGGCTGTCTCTCTAAAAAGAGTTGAATATAAATATACTCACAGGAAATCAAGTCAGGAAAGCTTCTCCAAGTAATTCTTATTGGATAGAAAGTGGGAATCAATGTAAAGTCTAAGCAAGAACTTTTAATTAATTAGTCATCATTAAAAATATCATGTTTTCCATGTTTGACCATTTTATGATTCTCTACATCCAACATAGAACATAAACATAAAAATAAAGAAAAATGATTCCTGTGTAAAGAGAATCGTTACATTTTAAAATCTAAATTGGAATGAACTGAAGAAGAATGCATGACAAGCTTTATTCAAGTAAACTGAGAGTTCTGATCCCAGCTGAGGGGGTAATGAAGAAGGCCACTCCTCTTCTTTTCTGAAAATCTACAGATGACTCAACTTCACAGGAAGCCTTTCAAGGAAGGAAGGAATGAGTCAGGGGGGCCATCCAAAGATACTGGGGTCATCCCATACAGCAGGATTCACCATCAAACATTTAAACTAAATGTGCACAGACCGCAATATCCAAATTAAAGAGGAGGATAAATTGTGTGTGTAACCCAGATAGCCTCCCCTCTTCATGAGTTGAGGTTGAATGTAACAAGGTGGACACAAATTCACCCCATTGTCTCTATGACTTGCAAGAGCAAGCCTTGTCATGCTCAATGGGATCACACTGTTTTCTAGAATCCAAGGTAGTTGCTGTTCCTGGAACCAAGCAAAGTACTCTGTTTTCCAACAATATATGAGAACTGAGGACACTGAACTCGCTTTAAAAGTGGGGGAGGCAATGTTGGCCTTCAAAATTTCCACTACTGAAGATACTCAGTGTACTTGGGCTCATTGTGACCAAGAAATCCCTGACCCTGCCTCTTCCAGATGCTGAAATAAGGGATACACAGTCCCGTGTAAGTCCTTTCAATTTCTTTCTATTCCCCCCACCCCCTTTGGTTTTTTTAAGACAGGGTTTCTCTGTGTAGCTTTGCACCTTTTCTGGATCTTGTTCTGTAGACCAGGCTGGCCTCAACCTCACAAAGATCCATCTGGCTCTGCCTCCTGAGTGCTGGGATTAAAGGCATGTGCCACCACCGCCCAACCCCTTCAATTCCTTCCTCTTACAGTTTTCCATCCCTTTTCACACTCTACTTTTGTGAGGATCCACAGTTCTCGGTTGCTCTGCCATCACTCTCAGTAGAAATAACGAAATTGCAAGCAGTTCCTTTAGTCATTTTCTTATTTCGCTGCTTGAGAGTCTTCATAAAACCTACTTCTTTTCTGAAAGAAAACAGGACAGCTCCCTGGAGAGCACTACACACTCATTTGAGATGTCAGAGATTTAGCACCAAGAAAGGGAATGAGCCATTTGTTTTGAGGCAGCACATAAGAACCCTTTCACTTGCCACCCTCCATCACAGCAAGGAAGGGGGACTGCCCCCCCCAAAAAATGTTAGCATGTTAACTTTGAATAGAACAAAGTGATAACACAGGCATAGTGCCATTTGAGATTTGTGGCACCAGCCAAAGCTCATCTCCCCAAACCACAGAGAATGGGAGTCAGCCATGATGCTCCATCTCAGCCAAGACAACAGTCCTTCATACCAGGGAATACAAAGGATAGATTTTATTTTTACCCTTTTAATTTAGGTTTCTTTTTCTTACTAGATCAGTAACTTTTGAAAATGATATGAGAAACTGGAGGTGATGGCAACTTTTGTCTACATAAATCTAATCCAGACCACAACAAGAAATTAATACATTTAGCCAATATTAAAATAGAAGATCCTTCTCCCATAACCAAGAGTACCATAGGAGTCACTTCACAACAATCACCGGGCTATTGCTTGATCCTCAAAACTGATATACTTTTAATATCACATAGTTAATAATGAAATAATCAAGTAATTAATAGGCCAGCATTTTCTATACCAATTGAGAATAATTGCTTTTAAATAGTCACTTCAGGCCGAGGAGGTGCTCAGTCAGTTAAGTGCTCACTGAAGAAGAATGAAAAACTGACTTTGGTTTGGTTTCACCAGAACCATGTAAAAAGCTAAGCGTGATGACATGTGCCTATAATCCAAGCTCTTGGGAAGTAATAGACAGGAAGATTCCTGGAACTTGTTAGTCAACCCAAACCATTGAGCTTCAGGTACAGTGAAAAAAACTGTCCCAAAGCATCAGGTGAATAAAAATGAAGACACTCAACATGAATCTCTCTCTGACCTCTGACCGCCATAGCTACACATCTATGCACTTGCACACACACACACACACACACACACACACACACACACACACACCCCTCACCTGTTTAATGGCCTAGGATCACTTGTTCTTTGACTCTGAAACCATGTCCATATGCTCATTATTTAACACCTTCAGATAGCAGGCTTACTTGTCAAGTTCATACATAGGTCTCTCTACCAACGGCAACAATAGGCATTTGGATCATATCTTAATATCCTGCCTGAATCAGAGATAGGGAAGAATCTTAAAATCATCATAAGAAATAGCAAAGGAGGAGGAAAAGCTAGCAGTCACTGTGGTCCTCACCCTCTGGGACAGAAGTTTCCCAAGAGCTTCCATCTGCTCCTTCCCTACAGACTTTCTCCTCCTTCCTGGCTGTCCCCTGCGTCTGCTACTCCATCAACTTTACATTTCCTGCAAATTCTCCCCAGTTAGAAGTATAGGCTGCTACCACTGAGATGACCAACCACTACAAACTGAGTGGCATAAGTGAGCACTCACTTATCTCACAGCTCTGTAGAGAGAAGCCCGACATGTCTCTTGGGGGCACTGTCAGGGTGCTAACAGGTCTGTGTTAATTTCTGGAGAGAACCGCCTTTCTGGACTTTTTCAGATTCCAAAGACTTTCCAAACCCCTTTCTCCTGGCAGCTCTACAGTCTTCAGAGTCAAGAACTTGTATTTGTATGATCATTGCTCCAAAGGCTCAAGATATAGCTAGGAAGGTGAGACTTATCAAGGCTTTTTAATTATCCCTGCCAAGTCTCTACTGCTAGTAAAGCAACATACTTGTATATTCTGCAACTAAAATATGAGACATTTTGAGGTTATATATTACCTATGAGTCACCTACTGGGTAATCCCTTTCCTATCCCTTACTTGTTCATGATTGCCTTGTAGAGTACTGGATTACTTTTCACATGAAATACTTCATTTCTATTTCTTATTCCCTATCAATCACTAAAGGCAGGTTTTTGTTTAGGAGGCAAGCTTCCACTTTTTATCCACATTTGTTCTGGAGTTTGTAGACATAAAGATTTGTGTGCAGACAGCTGCTGAAGAATTTTAAGGCAGGTATAGCAGTTTGTAGCCAAGCACACAAAAGAGCTCTAATGTGAGATGGTCTTTCACTAAATGAGTCTCTTATGTGGGGATGCCCACCTCTTCTCCATAGGAAACTCTTGGGGAAGTGGTCATGACTTCAAGAAAGGTGCAAAAATAAATAGATAAATCACTGGCAAGGTTCAGAACCCAAACCTTAGCACTACATGCTTGGAAGAATAAATGTTTTAGGTGAAGGCAAAAGACTGTGACCAGGAAAATAAGATGAAAGGCAATGAAAGTATAGAATGGTATTTCCTATACCAGCTATATCTTTATTTATGCACAGGCCTGTGTGAGATCTCAGACCTAACCACCTGGAAACAGAGGCAATGGCCTTGTCTTGCTACTTCCCCTTCCTCTTGTGGGTTTCTGATGGCCTGACTTTAGTCGAATGAGCCTAGTATCCATGAACATTTCCTTTATGCTATGTCATCACAAGACCACACTTTATATAGTAATATTCTCATCGAGTTATCATATACACATACATGCAAACATAGATGTTCAATGTATATAAAACATCCACAGAAAGCTTTGTAAATTGCTCATTCAGAGTGAGAATTTTTTGAAATCTTTGTGGGTAAGTATACCTGTAGAAGATTTGGGGTACCTGAAAGTCTAAGATGAAGTTGCTCTTTTATTTTTGTAAAGAAAAAGTATTAATTCTTTAGTAACCATAAAAATTAGAATAAATGCATACACTTCCATGTGTAAGACTAGAAATTTTAATAATTAAAGATGTGAAAAGAGGAAAATTGCCCTTAACCTGGCTTGAGACAGAGCTGTTAAATCACCCCTTCCTTCTGGGAAGAAATTAGCATTCCTGATAAACTGTCCCTGCAGTTTGCAGAAGAACTCCTAATGGTGTTAAGACCTCTTCTGGGAAACCAGTTGTCATCCCACTCAATTTATTGACAGTCAGACACTCAGTGACCCTTAGCCAGATGCTTTCCTTCCCATTTGTAATTTTAAAGGGATGGACATATACATATATGTAAATATTCATATACACCTATATACATGCATATTATATAAAAGACTCAAATTGTCCAATTTATGATCCTTTCTTTTGCACAAGTTTAAAAGTAAAATTCAGTCAACATACCTAATTTTGTTTTCTCAAAGCAAGAACATTTTGAAGTAGGGAATATTTCATAAATATTTGGAGACATTTAGAAATTTTTAAATATTTTAAAATATAGCTACAAATTCTAAAATCTCACTTGACTTATTAAATATTTACATTATCACAAAGATTCTCTGGGCACTAACATAATTATTATAAATGTACTAAATTAAAATGTGAATTATAACAACATCAACAAATGCTATTTTAGTTCTGATCTCAAGGTCAATCAATAATGTAATTGTACTTTCTGAGGTATGATTACAAGCCTGACCTAATATTCTAATACACCAAATCTTGCAAGACACATCCAAGTATTTAAAACAATAAGCATGCCCATTTTACTAAACAACAATATCAGCGTATGAATAATAATTCTTAAACTCTCTTAAATATTTTTTAAGGTTTTGAAACATGGTCTCACTATGTAGCCCAGACTGAATGTGAACTCAGATTTCTGCTTCATCAGCCTCCCCAAATGCTGAAATTGCATGTGTGTGCTACTACAGTAGGTGTCTTTCAACATTTGGATATGTAATTACAAATCTTTCAAATAGTTAAAAAGAAAAGTCACACATAAGAAATTAATTATGACTTCAAACACAGTTCCTGAGTTTTCTTCCCAAAATACTTTTCAGCCTTTTGGCTCTTGAAGAACTGATGGGAATCCATGTCTGTACAGAGGACCCAACAGAACCCTCTCACTTAAAAGCATTGTCGTTTGGATCATTTTCTTAAGACTAATCATATTTTTCCAATATTGCTGGGAAACAATACCATCAACTATATTTTTTTAACCACACAGTATTATCCAACCCATGGCTGTATTGTGAACTGAACTCGATGTTTATAAAATTTGTGTGCGGTAAAGGGATTATTTTTATTTAGCACGCCATCTACTCTCTGCTGAGTTTTTTGTTGTAGGTCAGAAACCATGTTAGGGCTGCCATATCATCTTTTACACCATGAACCAATGCCGTGTGACAGCAGTAGAAATTTGCACGTCACAGGCAGAGTTTCAGAGCATAAGTAATATGTCCAGGGTTGTGCTGCAGCTACTGATAGAGTCCAAATGTGAAGGCAGTCTGCAGCACTACATGGCTGGCTCTTAACCTCTTCTCTATGAGCAATGGCTTAATAAAGAGGGAATCTTATGCCCTAAGTGCTCCAGGCAACCAGAGAGCAATGATCAGTCTAAACTGCCACATCCCTATCTTCATGTAGAGGTGGCCCACTATTTGTTTCCCCATCCCCTTTAAAAAACATTTCTCCTACCCACAAATTGCCTCTTATTTATATTTGCTGATTTACTCTTGCAGGGCTTACATTACTAGACTGTTGGAAGGTAGGACTTGTGTGTGCACTGTTGTGGCTTCTGGGTGACATCCATCCAATGTCAATCCGTACGTGAGACTGGCAGTAAGAAAATTGCTGTTAAGTTAATGTGGAAAACAGGTTTGTGCCATTTAGTACTTACACACAAGTGGCAAACTATAAAGGGAGAAAAATAAAACCTTTAACATTTTTGTATTGGCTGATCTTAGCTCTGCTACACAATGTATGTTTTTTCAGTGTCATCTAGCACCAGACAACAGCTCTTCAATTTACCCGGCCTTCAGTCCACTTTATTTATTCAAGCTTTTCAATAACCCGGCAAGACAAGCTATATTGCCACCATGTATTACTCTTGTTGTAACACTGAAGAAGTTAAAGGGCTTGTCAAAGGAAAAAGATCAAATAAATACCGGGACGGACTTTGGAGCCTAGTGTGTCTGATTTCACTAATAAAGAGTCTTACCCTTGATCATGAAGGGGGTACTGAAATACTGAAAATCACTCATTATTGAAATTATTTCCTGGGCTCTGCTCTGCATTCTCAGTAGGTCCCTTTAACAAAATGCCTACAGCTCTCCTCTAGGTTGATTTAAGTGTAATAGCCTCATATCCCAGCAAAGATTTTAGGAAATCAAAATGTGCATTCATTTCAGCATGCTGCAGCCCACTTTGGATGTGTGCTTCTCCCTCCAAACACCTGCTACCCAGGAAGTCTTCGGAACTGATCTGGGATGCCACTCACTTCCTCTTTGAACAGAGCCATAGAGGATTTTTGCTCCCATCCCATTCTCCACGTGTTTAAAACGGAACTCACTGCCTTCTCCACCTGACCCTCCACCTTCTTCCTCCATTCTCTCAATTTACTTCACTATCTATCCATGGTGTAATACATATAACCACTCACCAAATCAACCCTCCCTTCATGTACTCACTTTCAAGCAATTATTACATTGCATTTTTATCTCACATTGACTTCAAATTCGATTCATTTTTCTCCATTCCCACTGTTCAAATTATAGTCTGATAGAAAAAGAAGAATGGATCAGCTGGCTCACCTAGTAGATCATTGTGCTCTTAGAATTATTTGGATTGTTAAAAGTGCATCTTGTGCATATCTCTTTCATGGATGCTCTCCTCCTATCCTTTGAGTTCTTTACAGTACAATATGTGATGGTATCTTTAAAAGACAATTATGCTCAGCCAGTTCCTTTTGGTAACTATCCTCATTTCCAGGAGCCTGGGGACAGAGTGCATATCTACTCCGATGCCCTCTGAAGCCTCATACTTTAGCATCAGTTCCTTCCTCCCATTTGTTCTGCAGCAAAACTTAGAAAGACTTTCTCTTGCTTTGCAGCACCAGCCATGCTCTTTTTAATGGGGTCTCTCATACTTTGTCCCCTGCTTATTTTCTAGTCATTCCTCAAGTCTACCTAATTAAAGAGAGCCTTTCTGTTGAGTGTAGACTTCATCTCTTCTAACAGGCTTGTATGAAATAGCTAAGCATACTCATGGCAGAATTGAGACACTCTCATTTGGGTTTCCATTGCGATTTTGTGCTTTGTTTTCATCTCCAGTCATGCATGGAGCCCCCACCTACTAAGTGTTGTACAAAGACCTGGAACACACCTGGCATTCCCAGCACATTCATGCACCTACAATAGCACACTCATTCATCACCTATATTGCTCATCCAAAGTGGCAAACCTCAGGTAGCTGAATCACAAATTCAAATGGGTTCTTTATTTATGTAAAGAAATTATTTATGTAAAGAAAATATGAGCAAATTATAAATCATCATACCTCAAAGCATGAGAGTATGCTTATATGAGTTTGGACATCATGAGAACACAATATGATTAATGAGAAATCTTGGTGACAAAGTTGTGCAAAGTGAACAGTGCGTAAAAATCCTATTTATGGAATTCTTATATGACATCATGTCATATATTGCTCTCCCATCTCTAGCTCCTTTCTGAGCTTTGATGTTTTATTGCATGGCATTTTGGGTCAATTGAATTAATTTAAACAAGTGAGTATTGAAGTGTAGATTAAGGGGGAAATGCTCAAGTTGAGGATAATAGATAAAGTTATGAAAAGTGAGTTGGCACAAAGGAGAAAATGTAAAACTCTCAGCCAAAATAAAAAAAGTTCAACTTTCTGATGTAGAACGTGTCTTTCCTGACATTTAATATCCTCACTTAGAAGAAGAAAATTTAAGTAAGCTCCTTGCAGTTTCCCTTGGATGGCATACACGCATGAGCACAGATTTCTGTAAATCTCTTCAAGTGGGTAACCCATTTGAGCACTATTTTGACCAGGTATGAGTAGATTTGTTTTGTGTCAAGGGTTTTTATTTTTCTTTTATTTTCATGAAGCAGACAAACTTGTGTTCAATATTGGTGACATGTTTTATTTACATGCCCTGAAGCCATCATGATGCCTCAGTTATAGATCTGTAATTTGTGCCTTTTATTCTTCAATTTTATTACCTAATCTTACTCTTCTAAGCATTGTTTTATGTTTCTGGTTAAATATAAGTGAAAATTGATTGGAGTATTTCTCAATGGAATTTTATCTTTATTTCATCATAATTGCTTCATATTTGAATAATGACAGATGAACTGCCTCATTCAGTTGTACTTTTAAGGCTTTGAAGTCACAATAACATCACAGGATTTAAATCCTCAAGCCACTATTATAGCAGAAACGACACTGGGGAAAATGGAAACTTATGGTGTGATAATTTGCTGGAGGGGAGAAAAGAAACCCCAGTGGCTAAAACACATTATCTCCAGGACAGTTTCTAGCCTATGGCATTCTGACGTATGCATGAACTAGAGAGGTACATGGGGTCCCACTTTTCCCAATGACTTCTAGAACACTATAACTATTGAACTAAAATTCACACAACAAATAAGTGACATCATAATTATTTTGTTTTAAGATGAAACATTTGGGCTAGTAGGTAGCTCAACAGCACAGTGCTTGCTTAGCATGTACAAGACCCTGGGTTCAGTCCCCAGCACTGCTAAGAAAAAGATAAAACGTGATCTCAGTATCTTGTAATAACAATTCATTATTTCATCAATAGAGAACTCATTGGTTTCCCTTTTTCTCTGACATATATATCAAGAGCCAAATACTTGTTATTGTGCTCCAAGGTATATATTTAAAGTTATCTTTGTTTTTGAATTCGGTTTCAACTAATGACTTAAACTGTAAGCAAATGTAAAAACTGTACAAACAGATTTGGCATTTAAAACTTCATAAGTAGATCAGGCGCTTTTGGTGTTGACTGATCTATGCACAAAGCACTTTCATCTCTTCAATATTAAACCACTTTTTCTGCCATTGTATTAAGGGTTCAGGTCCACACTACAAAGTGGAGTGTGATGGAAAGTAGCTAGAATACACAAAAAGGTGGAAAGCACTCCGGTTGCACAGAGTAGCATGTAGTGGGTAGCCATTACAGCCTTGGCCTGGAAGTTCCAACCCCCACTGAGGCTTTGGTAATGGTCACACCTACAAGGCAGAGGGCGAGAGAGGATGCTGAAGACCCAGAATCCAAATGAGAGGGATCTCTTGGGGCCCGGACCCTGGACGCTGGAGGTAGACCAAGCAGAGTTCTCCAGAGAACACCACCAGACTGTGCGATACCTTTGCCAGACCCTACAACCTACCTATCCCTTCATTTGTAAGTTACCCCACAAAATAAACCTTCCTTTTAACTATATGGAGTGGCCTTAATAATTTCACCAATAGTAGCATAGGTGTGAGGGGATGTTTCTAAGGAGTTACTGTGGACATGGTGACCATGAAGCATACTCCATTAACAGGGTAGTCTCTAGCCAATAATAAGAGCATCCTGAAGAAATTGGGTCAGTAGCTTTCTTTCTGAGTTTCTCAATACAGAAAAGCCAGTAAACATTAATTTATGACCTAATACTATAACATTAGTCAGCATTCCTATAAAGCATCATCCCTCACTATGAATGGAGCATCTCAGAGCGTGCCGGGGAACTGTCTCTCTAATCCACGGATGCTCAGTATCTATCATTTTCAAAGACAGCCTGATGTTTAATTCCATCTCTCCCCATCTTGTTCTGCTGAGCTAGTTCTAGATTCTGGCCCTTGTTAAGGAGAGATTTGCTTGGTACCCTTTTAAGATTTATTTTATTTATGTGTATGAATATGTTGCCTGCATACATGTGTGTGTACCACATGTGTATCTCCTATCTAAGGAGATCAGAAGGAGGTGGTAGGATCTCCTAGAACTGAAGTTATGGATAGTAGTGAACTACCACAGGGGTGCTGGGAACTGAACCCCAGTCCTTTGGAAAGCATCAAGTGCTCTTAACTGCTAAGCCATCTCTCCAGGCCCTGTTTGGTACAATTTTATCTTCAGGTTTAATTTGCTCAATTCACCAAATTAGTTCCAGAGCTCTTATCCCCATTCCCTGTGACTCAAACTTTGACTTGTCAATGTGTCTTTCTTACGCTCCTTTCTTTAAAAAGAAGCCAGCACTCAGTGTAGACACTGGCAGAAACTGGTAGAGTGCAGACTTGGACAAGAAGACAGCTGAAGACGACCTCGGCAAAAAATATATCATTTTTTTTTCAACCAGAGCTGAGGACCAAACCCAGGGTCTTATGCTTGCTAGGCAAGCGCTCTAATGCTGAGCTAAATCCCCAACCCCAAATATATCATTTGTTGTTGTTTTGTTTTGTTTAGGGGGCTTTTGTTTGTTTGTTTGTTTACCTTTCTCTGCCTAAATGCATGAGAGAATATCATAGACCTGGAAAAATAATGCTTCTTTTCCCCCATTTATTTTCAAAATCACCCCAATATTTGCAGAGCCCTGTACAGAAGGAAAAGTAAAAATGCTTAAACCACACTACTAAATAAAAGTTGCAAAACAGCTAAACTATGATATCCAACACAATCCTGTCTCCCCACATGGCGCATGTCTTCCCACCGTGTGACCTGGTTTCTGGTGCAGTTTGGAGTGTGGGAGACTCTGGCTCTGTCCTTGAATGTTGATTTTCCACTCTATTTCCTATACCACAACTTTATGTCCCAATGCTTCACCCAACCTCCCCTGAACATCTCTCTCTAGGCCACCTTGCAGATTAGAGGAGCACACAGCTGGCACTATGGCCTGCCCACAGCAAGATCGATGGAGGGGTGAGGTTTAAATGAGATCCCAAGCAGACACAGAGCTCACTGGGCAGTAAACAGTCAAATACCCAACCCCTGAAAATGCCTACAGAGGCAAAAGTCACAAAGGCCAACTTCCCCAACAACCCACTGTTTTCATTCACGGTCCACTGAGTTTCCACCCCCCTTCAATAGCCCGTAACAAGGGTGACTAAACCCTCATGCTCCCCATCCCTTCCCCAAAGCTACACCTCTGAACATCACAGTACTGGGGACCAAGCACTAAGCACAATTGGGGACAGCTTAAAATCCATTGAGAGATGACAGCACTCATACACATGAAGTAATTAAATTACACATGGAAACATTAAAGGACAGACATCATAGATGTCTGCTCATTTTCTCTAATTCCTCATAAAGCTTGAAAGCTATTTTCTTCTTCATCCTGGTGACATTTGTTCAGCCTGTGACCACTCTACTTAGAATCCCCTTAACTTGGGGACCATATGATACAAGAAGAGTGACTTTAAAAGAGCATATGACCTGTCAGTGAATCTGGGGCATGGTGGGCTGCTGGGATTGTCCCCACCCCTAAACTGTCGCAGGGCTTGGCTGCTGCATAAGCGCACTACCTACTTTTTTCAATTCCCGTACTCTTGCCCCTCAAACAACACCATATGTGGCTGATCTACCTGCCCCAGGTGTCAATCATCTACAAAGCCACCTGACTGCGGCTTCTCAGAGCACTGTC
This sequence comes from Onychomys torridus, assembly GCF_903995425.1. Taxonomy (NCBI): domain Eukaryota; kingdom Metazoa; phylum Chordata; class Mammalia; order Rodentia; family Cricetidae; genus Onychomys; species Onychomys torridus. The sequence goes on from NC_050446.1 coordinate 21,366,155, forward strand.
ACTGGCTAGTAAGTTCCTGTTAGGAACACCCAGAAAGGTCCCCATTAGTATTTACGCTGACTCCTATATCTGCCACAAGGTGGCGCCAAATCACAAAGAAAACTGACAGGAGCTGGGCTATTCTCAGATTTGCAGACCTTGTAGCTGGGCAGCAAACAACCATGGCCCTGTCATTTCATTAGCCTCCCGATGGGCATCATTCCTCGATTTCCCTAATGCATTAATGTTTGCATCCGATCTTTCTTACATTTGAAGGATTTTACCTTCAAATGTAAGAAATCAATGAAACCAAGGGAAGGTTTGAAGGTTCCAGATAATCCATAAAGCCGTACAGTTAAGTTAAAGTGGAGTTTGCTCAAAAGAAGGGCCGCACCGTGGCAACACCTGCCTGCAGCTCCCTAAGGACTCTAGTATGACTTCATGTACAGTCTTTCTCACCACATGATATCATGCTGTATTGTCTGAAACGTAACTCTGGGTATATGTCCCAGAATTAGGTGGCACGGTGAAGGCACCTGCAACTTATGTGCTAGAAGGGCTTGTCAGCATAGACTGCCACACACCCCTGTCAGCATGGGGGTCTGGCATCTGGAAGGCCTGAGCTTGCACATGCCTTTGTAGAAGCACTTGACTTCACTTTACTTTCACGACGTGTGTGTGTGTGTGTGTGTGTGTGTGTGTGTGTGTGTGTGTGTGTGCGCGCGCGCAAGTGCACATGCGTAACTCCCTGCACATACATACCAATATATGTACATGTCTATAAGCATCAATTTGCATACACTAGACACAGTTAGGTTCTCACTAATTACCTAAGTTTTACTTGTCTGTCATTGAAAATAGATTTTGTGTAATCTTCCTGGATTTTGTGACCTGTAGAGTAAAACATTTACATTATTGAAGAGTAATGTGGGGTTGGGAATTTAGCTCAGTGGTAGCGTGCTTGCCTAGCAAGCACAAGGCCCTGGGTTTGGTCCTCAGCTCCACAAAAAAAAAAAAAATAAATGAAAGAGTAATGTAAGTTTATTAATGCATCAGAAATTCAATTCTTACCCAGTCTTTTATTCTGGAGATTCCCAAACAGGGATGTCATCATTATTCTCCCCTTCTTAGGTTAGAAAATCTGTGTTTTCACTTGGGCTGTCCATGGGCCCATCCTGAAGTAACATGTTTTGGGACCACAAAGATAAAAAGCAAAACTGTCAGTGTGAAACATTTGGAAGAGTGCTTTTTGTTCCTGTGCTTGGTATGCTGTAAGGAACTCATACATGAAGGCAGGAGGTATGGCAACCATTTTGAGATCATGAGGGCCAAGAAAAAAGGTCCCCAGCTAACTAGACCTTTGCCATTTGGAGACATTGAGTTCATTGTTTATGTCAGCCACAGCCCAGGTATATGTTTCTCTTTACATAACCATGCATATGTCAAGCCCACTGGTAATTTGGGTTTTCTTTTGCACAAGTAGAATCCTACCTATTATAGGGAACAACTGGGTACCATCCTTACATGCTTCTCTTGAACGTGTCTACAGTTCTGTCCACATGTGATACCCACTCTGGATCATGAAAGTAAACTGAGCTGCTGTTTTTCTATGTTCTCTGTTCTTCTTAACTTGAGCTCTGAATCATTCATTATTCCATTTGAAGAACTCAAAACTGGCACTGACACACTTGCCGTTGATTTGCTACGCACAGGCTGGAGGGTCTGCAGACAAGTTGTAAGCAGAGTGAAGATGAAATAGAGAAATAGAAAAGTAGGTGAAATGACAGGACCTGGGGGGAAAGGAGGTAAACAAAGTAGAAGACGGGCCAGCCTGGGCTGCCCACAATGTACAAGGGGGAGAGCTTCATTGTCAGTGGAGGCTCTGGATGCTGGACAGAAGAAGAGGACAGAGAGGTGTGGAGCAACTGAGGGGATGCATGCAGCTTCCAGAGGGCATAGGCCACACTGCAAAGAGAGATCCTCAGAGAGAGTGCTGCTAGATACGCTGTAAAAACTCAAGAAATATTTGCTAAAAGAGAACGATTGGAACCCAGTGAAATAATTGCATAAGTATAATTAATCCATGAGCACTAGGATCGGAGAAAGAACTTAAAATACCACATGACCCTAGGAAAGACCCACGGATCACCCAATGACAGAGAAATGGATGAGATCTACATGAACAACCTGGATGACAGTGGGAGTAATGAAGGGCAAGATTTGAGGGAAAGAAAGCTTAGGGGAGCAGGAGATCCCAGCTGAATCAAGAACAGAAAGGGAGAACAAGGAATAACAGACCATGATAAATGAAGACCACATGAGAACAGGAATAGGCAGAGTGCTGGAGAGGTCCCCAGAAATCCACAATGATATATCCTCTGTAGACTGCTGGCCATGGTCGAGAGAAAGCCTGATCTGACCTAGTCTGGTGATCAGATGGCCAAACACCCTAACAGTCGTCTTGGAACTCTCATCCAAAAACTGATGGAAGTGGATGCAGAGATCCTCAGCCAGGCCCCAGGTGGACCTCCAGGTGTCCAACTGTCGAGAAAGAGGAGGATCTGCAAGAGCGTGAATTGTTGAATCCAAGATTGCAAAAAGCACAGGGACAAATAGCCAAATGAATGGAAGCACATGAAATATGAACCAAAGGCTGTGGAGCCCCCAGGTGGATCAGGCCCTCTGGATAAGTGAGACAATTGAATAGCTTGATCTGTTTGGGAGGCACCCAGTCTGTGGGACCAGGACCTGTCCTTAGTGCATGAGCTGGCTGTTTGAAACCTTGGGCTTACACAGGGACACATGCTCAGTCTGGAAGGAGGGGACTGGACCTGCCTGTACTGAATCCACCAGGTTTAAATGAATCCCCAGGGGTGCCTTGATCCTGGAGGACATGGGAATGGAGGGGAGGGGCTGGGGGGAAGGAGGTGGGGGTGGGGGCGGGAGTGGGGAGGACAGGGGAACCCATGACTGATGTATAAAATTTAAAACACATAATAATAAAGAAAAAATTATTTATTAAAAAAAGAATGTTATAAGAGAATGTTTTAAAAATCTATACTCCATTAAACTGGAAAACCTAAAAAAAAAAAAAAAAAAAAAAAAAAAACCGCATGAAAGGGCAGCTTGACTCTTTAAACTTCATCTGTAATTGTTTACTGATGATGTTCTGTTCTGCTTGTTAGGAAATGAAGTACACTGGCCGGGTAGAGCTGGCAGATCTAGATAAGGATTCTAATAAATTCTGAAACTTGTCGTGTTTTTAGAGGTAACTTCCCTTTTGTATTTTTAGCTCATTTGTTACACTGTTGCAAACACCTGCTTCTGTAGAAGAGGCTGAAAAGCAAGAAAGTAACAGAAGTCACAACAGAAGAAACGCCCCAGTTGTCTAAATTGTTCTTTCTGTGTGGTCCCCGCCACTGAGAGCTTTAATATGATTTATCCAGGAAGGCAGGCATGCTAGAGAGGGGAGGAGTCAGGTGTCTCCCTTGTGGCTCTACCCACTAATATTTGATTAAGATATTTAGAGAACAAATGTTTCGAAACATAAAAGTAAGGTATTTGAAGTTGAACATCTAAAAAGTATTTGATCAAGTATGAAATTATTGTTAACACATCAACTTAGTAAATGTCTTTACTTATAGGTTTAAAATTGGCCCTTTAGTTTTAGTTTACTTCAAAATACACGTTTGCCTTCAATTTCAAAAGAGTTTCCAAGAGATGCTGGTCCCTTGGGGACCTTGGAGACTTGGAGGAATGCCACATGCAGTCTGTGTTCCTATAGCTACTGCGATGGCCTTGAACTTGGTGACTGCAAAGCCAGAGTGTTCCCTTAGCCCCTCTTTCCTCAACTACTACTCACCAGGGTGAGTGGCTGTGTCCTCCCTACGCTTCTACCATGGCTCTCGATCGCATCATAACCAGAATTCTGCAACTGAGCCACAGGACCACAGACCAAACCCTCAGAAACCCTGAGCCTCAGTCAGTCTTCCCTCTGCCATTTCAAGCATCTTGTCATGTTTCAAAAGCAAATGGAAAAACACCACACACACACACACACACACACACACACACACACCAAAAAAGACAGTGTTTTAGCATGAAAAACTATTGACTATCACTTCATACTTTACTCTGGAAGAACTAAAAGAATCCACCCGATGTGCATGACTGAGTGGCCATGTGCACTTGACGACAAGGATTAGTAAGCTTCCATGTCCACAATTCACTGCTGACAACTGGAAGATTACAGTCAATGGGCTAGAATCTACCTAATGGATTAGCATATGTGAGATGAAAACTGCTGAGTCTAAGGGATCTTGTTTGTATAGAGTCCACAAGATTCCTAATTCAGTAGGTCAGTGGCCCTGGAATTCTAGTGTGTGTTTTTAAATTCTGCTCATTTTGGTGCCTGAGTTTTGACTAGATTCGAGGCGAAATGCACAAACAAGTAAGAGTTGTTTTCTATTTTTCAGCCAGGCAGGGGAGGTTTGAAAAGAGCTCACTGCAGAATGGAGACAGCATTATTTCCCAGAGCTGTGGTGGCTTTCCTCATTACATGGAAGCGAAAGGATGTTTTCATTTTCAATATTCAAGCCTGCCAGAGAGTGAAATACAACTGAGCTGAAGAGTCAATGTAAGATGAAAAAAGGGAGCCCCCCTCCACAGCTGTCTGCAAAAATAGATTATTTCCCCTAATTTCCTGATTTAGTTATAGTCATAGTGTACATAAAAACAGATTTGATTTTCTTGGAATCAAACGTAAAATGAAAGCCAAGCCCTTATCGCTGGAACAAGACAGCAGTTTGCGGGGCTGTTGCATCCTTTGAACTCCAATGACATTGTCTCAGAGGGAAAGATGTTTGATGAGTTTTTTACACTTTAAAGCTCTTGCTAGGGAAAATGAGCTGGGAATCTCTTGGTAGAATTGAAGGGGGGTTGGATCATTCTGGCTTCAAAAGATGAGGGGAAAAGTGTCATTTTCTAGTTCCCTTAAGTATCATTCTTTCAAATACTTGTGTGACAAGAGGTTCAACAGGCTTAGATATGGAGTTTTAGTTTTCCAGAAATACATGGAGGACTTAACTGGCCTTGTACATCAAAAAGAAGAAAAAGAGTGAGTGAGAGAGAGAGAGAAAATAAAATCCCCAGAAAGAAGGGAATGCTGGACCAAACCCTGAACAACACTAGCTCATAAAACTCCCGTGACCAGTTTCTATCCTACCAGTCCAAAAAGTAAATAGGCCCCTCAAGCCAAGAGCCATTCAGCTTGTCAACAATGAACTCAAGGAGAAATATTCATTAGAGACTTCTTTGAACCTTTAGACATTGCACCAAATATATACTATTTGCTAATAAGCATCTGTGTTTCATGGTACCCAGGTATCCAAGCATCATCAGGAATAAAACAGCAGCAGAAAAAGGTGACGCCAATTAGAAATGAAGGAGGAAGGATCGTTGGCCTCTGACTGTCATGATAAAATTAATAAAGATGAAAAGCTGAGACTGGAAGGACTGGAAATGTGAAGGATCAAGACCAAAGGTTTGGCTGTGCTGACAAGTTAGCAAGTCTCTGCAAGCTTCAAAAATGGCAGTAGAAGACAGGAACCTCCTGGTCAGAACCCCCAGAGCAAGTGACAACTATTCACCTCTGCTTCCCTTGTTTGCCAGTCCCCTAAAGACACCAAGGATGGAGTCATAGGAACACTGTTTTCACAGGGGATTTCTGTGAGCCGTTGAGATTGCAAAACTTCTATAGTGTAGGGAGGTAAACCTGCAAGCAAACCACTGATGCAATGGGAAGCACAATCTTCATCCTCCTCAGAGATGAGGAAATCTCATGTCTGCCGCAGAGTAAGACACTATGTCCCCCATGGCTATTGTCCACAGAAAGTTCTTGGAAGCTGTCCCAGAACAAAGCTACTGAGGCCTTTGTCTTACAGACAGGCAGGCAGGATTGTTTGCAGTAGGATATAGACATCAAAACCATTTCTCTTCGGATTTATGTGACATTCTGCCATTTCATATCTTCATGGTTCTTTCCCCAAGTCCAAAATATGATGAGCCCAAATCATTCTTCTACATAATTTTATAAAAATCTGCTTAGCCGAGTCATTCATAAATAAAGCAAAGGGCTATGTCTTGTCTAGAAATACATGTATAGAAGATGCACAATGAATTAAATGACGTGGTTTAGAGTAACTATATCATGATATTTTTATCATGAGGGTTTTAAATGTGATTAAAATGCAAGGGGGATGCCTCGGTTGGCATGCCTGTCCCATAAGTATGGAGACCTAAGTTCAAATCTGTAGCACCTATGCAAAAGCCAAGCATGGTAGTATACATGTGGAACCAGCTTGGAGCAAATAGAGATCAACAAGCCCCTTACTTAGGTCTCTGGTCTGCCAGGGTAGCTAATCACTGAACTCTGGGACAGTGAGAACCCTGACTCAAAAGAAAGAGTGGAATATCAGAGTGGAAGCCTGCTGACATCAAACTCTGGCCTAGAAATGCATGCATATACATGTGCACATGCACTCACATGCATACAAACACATACTGTGCATGTAGAGACATATACTAGACACAGGAAACTGATTGAACACTTTATTAATTCATTTCTCTTTATTTGCATTATAATATTTTATAGAAAATACTTCATGATATTTGATAAGCCTAGCAGTTTGAGGTTGATATTTATATTTTCTCCATGTCCTAGTTATTATCATTTCTTTTAGTGAAAAACAAACAAACAAACAAAAAAAACCTGTGTCTCTTTACATCAATAGCCTACTGACTAAAACAGGAGAGAAGGAGCCAACAGTCCTATGGAACTATGTTGTCTATGAACCAGAACAATGACCAGTATGGCCCAATAACCTTAATGGTGCAGTAATAGTATGTATACTTAGACGTAACCATCAGCTCTTTAACTGGGCTTCAGACATGCTCAACATTCCTAGACAGAAATCATTCCTAGTTTTGGAAACCTACCCAACTATGGAGGGCTAGTGAAGTCATGAATCTTGGAGAATCTACAACTGCCACTTTACTAAAGCTGCCTAATCCCTTACTACATTCTAAATATTTGTCTTTATACCCCAAGAAAAGTGTAGTCCTTAGCCCCCATCAAGAAAACTTATCTTTGAAACAGACAGAGACCATTACAAAAGCTCACAGCCAATCAGAATGCCGAGTTGAAGAGCTCAGTCTCAGTGAGTACATCTACAAAATGATCCTGCACCAATGGCTCAGGGAACATTTTAGAACAGAGGGTGGAAAGACTGTTAAAAAAGGAGGGACAGAGAGTGTACTGTGAGACTGTGTCTCTAAAGTGGATCAGTGAAAACCCAGGAGACGACCACAGCAACTCTTGTAAAAGTATAAAGCATTTAACTGGGGCTTGCTTACAGTTTCTAAAGTTTAGTCCATTATCATCATTGTACGCAGCATGATAGCATGCAGGCAGACACAGTGCTGGAGAAATAGCTGAGAATTCTACATTGAGATCCATAGGCAACAGGAAGAGTAGTGAGCCACTGCTCCTTCCTTAGGCTTCTGAAACCTCAAAGCCCACCCCTAGTGGCATACTTCCTCCAACAAGGCCACACCTCCTAATCCTTCTAAGTAGTGCCACTCCCTAATGATGAAACATTGAAATGCATGAGGCTATGGGGGCCGGGCCATTCTTATTCAAACCACTACATCTCCTTTAGAAGCTTTCATGAGACCTTCTGAGCCTAAGAAAGCTGGTCCTTAGGGAGGAGACATTCAGATCAATTCTAGCACAGGAGCTTCTGGACCCTGTTTCTGAAGTGCATGGTGTTTTCAGCAGTATGGACTTAACTTCCACCTCTGGTGGAGGACATCCAAAGGCAATAACAATAGCCTGTAATGTTTTTGGAGTCTCTTGGAAAACCTGGCCAACAACTCCAAGGAGGAATTCTTGTGTCTGGCATTGGGGTTTTGTTAGATGATCTCTCGCTCTTGAAGAGGGCAGGATCAGTTCAGATGACAAAATTTCATTTATTCTATAAATGTATATTCATATAAAGACTTACGTGTATTGTAGGATTTTTAAGGTAGATAGTTAATAATATGATTTCTTTTGACTCTCTCTCTCTCTCTCTCTAGCTTCTTATTGATTCTTTGTAGACTTCACATCATGCATCCTAATCTCATTCATCTCCCTGTCCCTTCCCTTCTGCCTTCTGCCCTGCAACCTCCCCCCAAACCAAAATTTAAAATTAAAACAAACAAACAAATAAACAAATCTAGGCATGGAAGCTGTAGTGTGGCCCAGTGAGTCACACAGTATAACCTTCAGTATATACATCTGCACTTGTAAGGGTTTGGTGCAATGAGTCATTGGTCTGGTTCAAGGCCTCTGGCTTCTGCTACACTACCAACACTGGGCCCTCACTGGGGCTCCTCTTGGATATCCTGTTGTTGTCTTGTGTCATGGAGATCCAGGAGCTTTGGATCTGCAGGACCAGCCCCTTCACACATTCCAGAAGTTCATAAATGAGGTAGATGTTGGGGTGGGCTAACTCATAGACTCCATTCTAAGTCTGGGGTGGTAGCTGGGATGGTCAGCTTGCCAGCTTTCCCTCATAGTCACCACCCAGACAAGGTCTGCAGCATGACCCCAGCTAGTTCACCCAATGTAGCAGACAGCAAGGAGAGGGGCCTGTTCTCCTGCTCTCACATCATCAGGACAGGCTCACCTGCACACACACACACACACACACACACACACACACACACACACACACACACCAGGGCTATCTCTACTGTTTTGCTCAGGCAAGATGTACAATCTACTCTCCAGATTCCTGCACTTGGTGAGGGACAAGACCAGCTCTTCCATTCTCATGCCCCTGAGGCTGGCTCTTCAGCCTGCCAAGGATGGCAAGGGGCCGTGAGAGGAGGGCATATTGCCCTTACACTTGCTACCCCATGGCATTCCAGGGAAGGAGCAGGGTGCGGCTCGTCTATTTTCACACCCGCAGGCCCCACCTACCTGCACCCCCAGCTGCAGTGTGCTGCCTAGGCATGGTACTGTGCCGGAAGGGCAGGGCCTGTTCTCCTTAGTGCTACTAAAAGAACTTAGTGCTACTAAAACGGTAAGGGGCAGGGACGACTCTGTGCAGGCCTAGCCTCACTGCTTCCAGTGGTAACAGGAGCCACAGACATCAAAACATCAACACAGACACTGTGGCTGCCATAGGGCCACAAACCCAGACATGGCCCCTAGCAGCAGCCCTGGCCAGGAAGACACCATGTTCTGTGGTGGATGAGCAGGCTACTACGATCTTCATGGTGCTGGCAAAGGCTCGACCCTCAGATACTAACCTGGTCCTGGTAGCAGCCCAGACCCCTGATGTCTGTGTGGCCCTTAGTGATGCTATAGGCCATGGGCGTCAATACAGCCCTCAGCTATGCTTGGACCACAGATCCAGACATGATCCTTGGTAGCAGCCAGGGCTCAGATGTCACCATGGTCCTGGTTGGCAGTGCAGGTCACTTAGATCACCATGAACCCAATGGCAGTGTGGCCCTAGAACCCCCACATGGCCCCAGGTGTGGGTCCAGATCCCATCCACACTGGCTTCAGTGACAACAGGAACCTTGGACATCAGCATAGGCCACAAACCCTAACATGGCCCCGGCCCCAACGCCACTCTGGTATCTCATGTCTGTGTGGGCCCAGCAGTCACACAGCCCTCAGACACTCAGGCACCAAGACAGCCAAAGGAAGAGACTGAGATCCTGAGCATCAGTGTGGCCTTTGGTGGCAACACAGGCCATGGACATTAGCACAGACTCAGGCTATGGTAGGACCACGATGGTCCTTGGCAACAGCCCAGCCTGGATGTCATTGCAGCCCTAGATCACTTTGCAGATTGCTCAGTACCATGACCCCAGTGGCAGCATGGCCCCCAAATGCCAACATGTCCCCAGGTAGCAGCCCCGACCCCGGGTATCTGCTCAGGCTTTGATGGTAACAGGAGCCACTGACATCAACACAGAAGACCCTAGCTGTGGTAAGGCCACATTTTGAGAATGGACAATACCCTGGCCCCAGGAGGCAGCATGGGCCAGCAGGTCTGTATGGCTCTGTAGGCAGCTTGACCCTCTAAGATCAATGTAGCCTCACATATTAGCCCAGAGTGCAGGCCTTTACACAGCCCTTGGTATCAACAGAAGCCACAAATGTCAATTGTCACAGGGTCACAGACCTAAATGTGCTCCCTCCCCGACCCTGTAGCAGTCTGAGCTGGATGTCACTATGGTCCTGGGTGGTGATGCAGGATGGCATGGCCCCTGTGGGGGCACATCCCTTGGACATCAACTTGATCACAGGTAAGGGCCCAGACTCCAGGTGCCCACAGGGCCCTCATGGATAACAGGAGTTATGGACATCAACACAGACCCCCCCACAGCTGCATCAGGGCCACAGACCAAATCATGGCCCTTGGAAGAAGCCCAGGCCCAGACATCACCATGGCTCTGAGTGGCAAACAGGGCACCTACATCAACCATTCCACACTGTCCTCACCTTTTCAGATCTTCTCTTTCCCCAGAACATGAATCATTCTGTCTCTTTCTCTCTCCCATTTCACCACCCTGAACCCACCCACCATAATGGTGCCTGACTGCCCACCGCCAAAGGCCCTGGGCAGGCTCTTGGGTGAATTCTTCCCACCCCAAGTCTAGAGACCTTGGGCAGAGCTGTGCTTGTCCTCTGGGCCTGCCAGGCAGTTTTCATCCAAATGACCACATTCTACTCCCTGGCTCCCATAGGATTATAGCTATATCATAATGCCAAATACATTTAGTTCAACTTCAAAAGTCCCCATAGTCTATCATAGTCTCAACATTTGTTTAAAAGTCTAAAGTTCAAAGTCTCTCCTGAGACTTGTGAAATCTCTTAACAGTAATCTTCTGTAAAAATCAAAATAAAAGAGCAGATCACATACTTCCAACACACAATGGCACAGGATATATATTACCATTCCAAAAGGGAGCATAGTCAGGAAATAATGGTCCGAAGGAAGTCTGAAAATTTGCTGGGCAAACTCCAAACTGTATCTTCACATCTGGTGTCAAAGTTCTTTCTCTTCAGATCTCCAACTTCATTCAACTTTATTGACTGAAAGACACTTCTTTCTCTTGGGCTGGTTCCATTCCCTGTTAGCAGCTCTCCTCAGCAGGTATCCCACAGCTCTGGCATCTCCAACATCTTGGGGTCTCCAAGAAAATCCAGGCTTCACAGCTTCACGCAATGACATTTCTAGGCCTCCATTCACGGACATCCCTGACACATTCCTGACCTCAAGGGGCTTTCCTTAGTGAGAGGGAGATTCCTAAAACCTTTTCTTCTATCCTTGACTCTAAAGCCAGAACCACATGGTCAAAGAGGCCAAGTTCTGCTGTTGCTAGAGATGGAACATTCAGTTTTGTCTTTACCAGCTTTCTGTTTTCCATGGTTTCCTTCACTGTATAAGGTTGGATTCCCTGAAACTTGTCTGTAGACCAGACTGGCCTCAAACTCAGAGAACTGCCTGGTTCTGCCTCAGGAGTGTTGGGATTAAAGGTGTGTACCACCAGACCCTGTCCCAAATTTTTCTTTAATTTTTTGTTTGTTTGTTTGTTTTACAAGTTGGAAGCTTAGCTGGGTGGGCTCTTGCCCTGAGGTTACCACTCCCTTTATTCCATCTAACATCAGGCTTTTCTTTAATCTGTTTATCTCCTTGCACACAGGATTTAGCTCCATTCCACTTCCTGGTGCCCCTTTCTTCTTGAACTGTATGTTTGTTTGTTTTTTTTTCTTGTTCAGCTTGTTCCTTTTCCTCACAGAGCTTCATAAGAGTTAACATTAATAATTGTTATTTGTCGACATTATTTACCAGGCACGAGAAAACAGGAAGTACAACAGAACCCACTGTAAGAGTTTTCATTGGGGAAAGCAAAGGATGGAGGTGGGTAGACCTACCAAAAAGAAAGGTGCACAGGGGTGCAGGGTGGGAGGGAGGTGCACACTACCTCTGAGGGATTGCATAGGACATAGGGCCCTGGAGTGACTAACCATTTTACCTGACTACTGACAGCCCATGCGCAGTCATGCGACTCTAGCCTTGGCTAAAAATAATAACATTCTACCCTTTTTGTAATTATAAAACTTAAGGGCTTAGGGGTGCTGGGTGAACAGGAGTGGGATAAAAGGCTAGGAGGAGGAGAGGAGGAGTTGATGGGGAGTCTGGGGTCAGGCGAATGGGGGGAGCAAACAAAATGGAAGCCCCTACCTTAGCGAAAAAGTCTCTTCCCATTAAAGGCACACGGCAAGTTGGCAGGACCAAAAAATGTGTGTGTAAGAGGAATACCCCTGAAAATACTATTAAGTGGTGGGGTCTGGTGAGACAGATAAGGCTGTTCCCCTACCCCAACATTAGAAAGAGAGATGGGTCCCCTAAACTCCCGAGTGCGACCAAGTAAGTGACTCTCGTGTCCACCAGGAAGGAAATGGATCACCTCGATACTGTAATGGCTACCTGAGGCTCCCTGTAGGAGATGATAGTTGTCAGGCCAGAGCCTGGGCACATTCAATCATCCATGGCCAATCCTAGAAGGTTGGCTGGAGGGTGGTCTGTGGTGGGTATTGTGTTCCCTGAAATATTGTGTGTTCCCCGAAATAAACATATCTGGGGTCAGAGAACAGACAGCCACTAGAACAGAGCCAGAAATGGTGGCTAGAAAATGGGAAGAGTAAGCCATAACAGAAGTTGGGTGGTGGTGGTACACACCTTTAATCCCAGCACTTGGGAGGCAGAGCTAGCCAGATCTCTGAGTTCAAGGCCACTTTAGAACCAGCTCAGCATGGTGACCCACACCTTTAATCCCAGGGAGTGGGGGCAGAAAGAAAAAGATATATAAGGCGTGAGGACCAGGAACTAAAGAGGAAAAAGCATGTAGTTTAAGCTTTGGAGCAACACAGTTCAGCTGAGATTCATGTGGAGGAGGACTCAGAAGCTTCCAGCCTGAGGAAACAGGATCACCTGAGGAACTAGCAAGGTGAGATAGCTGTGGCTTGTTCTGCTTCTCTGATCTTCCAGCATTCACCCCAATAACCTGCCTCGGGTTTGATTTTGGTCTGCGTTTGATGTCCCCATACCACAAGGTGCACAAAGGGCAGTCAACTGACCAATGTCCCTCTTGGTGGCACTTTGGACATGGCCCCAGAGGCCAGTACAATCCCAATGCCCTTCTTGACCACATTTAAAACAAAGACCTGGGGGCCATTAGATAGCCAGTTGGATGGCTTTAGCAAGAATTTGGTATTCCTGTTTACTGGCTTTCTCATCTCTCCCATGGTACACCTTAAATGCCAGCACTAAGATTTCTGCCTGTGGGGTCAGGAGCTCTCTCTCTAGATGTTTAAGTTTAGTCCTAATGTTGGGGAAGCTCTGCAAAAAGAAATGGGTCATAAGGAGCTGTCTGCCCTCTGGTCTCTCAGGATCTAGATTAGTATATTTTAAGAGGGCCTTTGTAAGTTGTTCTAGAAATTGAGACAGATTCTCTTGTCTGTCCTGAAACTGTGTCTTGAAGCTTTTCAGTTTACTGGTTTGAGGACAGCCTTATGAAGACCTGCTAGGAGGCAGGTCATAAACTGATCCCTAGCTAGGGAGCTACCTGGGGTGTTAAATTCCCACTGTGGATCCCAACTGGGAGCTCTGGGAGGATGTGCTGCATTAGTCCCAGTGGCCCTCATTTCGTGTATCCTAGCCTGTTCCCAGACTCACCTGTGCTCCTCAGGAAGTAGGTGGTTACTTAGGATCATGTATTTATCATGAAAGGAATAAGTGATGTATTGGAATTTAATAAAAAAGGTAGAATTAAAAGTATATGAATCCAGTTTCTTTTCTATCTGAGAGAGTTCTGCCAGTGAGAAAGGGACATGTACCTTAACCAGTCCATCTACCCTGGCTACCTTTTGCAAAGGGAGAATGGCCACCTGGTTGGTTTTACTAGGGTGGGGTTCCTTAGAAGCTCCAGAACTCCTTATAGAAGGAGTACAGGTGAGAGCCAGAGTTGGGTGGTTGGAGCAGTCCAATACCGGAGAGGAGGAAGGGGCTGGAGGAGCCAAAGGAACAGTCGCTGGAAGAGAAGTGGGAGGTCAGAAAGACAGGGGTTCATTAACAATCCAATAGATGGAAGGGGTACTCTACTTTCAAGCTTTCTCTTATTAAGTCCCTACTCCAATGCAGCTTTTCCCTCTTTCTCCTTTCTCTTTCTCACCTTCCCTTCAATAAATCTCCTATGTAGGCCCTGCTGTATGGTGTGACTCCATCCTGCTATTTTTAAAATACAGTATTGGTTCCCTAACTGGGAAGGCTCTCCTGGCAGTGTGAAATGTGCTGAGACCCTAGAACCTGGTGCGTCTGCGACAGCCCTACTTTTCTACCTAATGGATCAGATCGCTGGGACTCTTCATCCAACACCAACAACTGGTAAGCCCCCCACTTCTGACCATGTCGTGACCATTTCCCACAAATGAGGCATCATTTCTCGAGCACAGTCCTCACCTTCTGGCTTTTCTCAAAGTCCTGGTACCAGGCATTTGTGTCTCGCTTGGATTCCTAGCCAATCAGCCCCTGCTTTTTGGACAATGGTCCACTAAACAGCTTAGGCCTTCTTGGGTTCTCCCTGAATTTCTTGGATAATAGAGATTCCAGCCCTTGGACCTTTTCTACCTCACTCATGAAAAATGCGCCTACCTCCATATCAAAATGGCTGCTCACCAGCACTCCACAGGGCCTTTGCGACTTCTGCCAGTGGTCGGATAGAGGGAAGGGAGGACCCTACCCCAAAAATTCAACCAAGGAACTGATACAGCTAATAAAAACCTTCAGCAACATAGCAGGATACAAGATCAACTCTAAAAAATCAGTAGCCCTCCTATATACAATAGACAAAGAGGCTGAGAAGGAAATCAGAGATACATCACCCTTTACAATAGCCACAAATGATATAAAATACCTTGGGGTTACTCTAACTAAGCATGTGAAGGAGCTATATGACAAGAACTTTAAGTCCCTGAAAAAAGAAACTGAAGAAGATGTCAGAAAATGGAACGATCTCCCATGCTCATGGATAGGCAGGATTATTGTAGTAAAAATGATGATCTTACCAAAAGCAATCTACAGATTCAACACAATCCCCATCAAATTACCAACACAATTCTTCACAGACATGGAAAGAATAATACTCAACTACATATGGAAAAACAAAAAACCCAGGATAGCAAAAGGAATCCTGTACAATAAAACAACTTCTGGAGGCATCATGATCCTCAACCTCAAGCTCTACTATAGAGCTACCGTAATAAAAACAGCGTGGAATCGAATTGAAGATCCTGGCATTAACCTGCACACCTATGAACATATAATTTTTGACAAAGAAGCCAAAAATGTACAATGGAAAAAAGAAAGCATCTTCAACAAATTGTGATGGCATAACTGGATGTCAATGTATAGAAGGCTGCAAATAGATCCATATCTGTCACCATGCACAAAACTTAAGTCCAAGTGGATCAAAGACCTCAACATAAATCCAGCTACTCTGAACCTGATAGTAGAGAAAGTAGGAAGTACTCTTGAACACATTGGCACCAGAGATCACTTTCTAAATAAAACACCAGTAGCACAGACACTGAGAGAAACAATCAATCAATGGGACCTGTTGAAACAAAGAAGCTTTTGTAGAGCAAAGGACATGGTCAACAAGACAAAGTGACAGCCTACAGAATGGGAAAAGGTCTTCACCAATCCCACATCTGACAGAGGGCTGATATCTTGAATATATAAAGAACTCAAGAAACTAGACAACAAAATGCCCAACAGTCCAATTAAGAAATGGGCTATAGAACTAAACAGAGAATTCTCAACAAAAGAAGTTCAAATGGCTGAAAGACATTTAAGGAATTGCTCAACATTCCTAATTATCCGGGAAATGCAAATCAAAATGACTCTGAGATACCACCTTACACCTGTCAGAATGGCTAAGATCAAAAACACAGAAGACAGCTTATGCTGGAGAGGATGTGGAGCAAAGGGAATTTTCCTCCACTGCTGGTAGGAATGCAAACTTGTACAGCCAATTTGGAAATCAATATGGCACTTCCTTAGAAAATTGGGAATCCATCTCCCCCAAGACCCAGCTATAGCACTCTTGGGCATATACCCAAGGAATGATCAATCATACCACAAGAGCATTTGCTCAGCTATGTTCATATCAGCATTGTTTGTAATATCCAGAACCTGGAAACAACCTAGATGCCCTTCAACTGAAGAATGGATAAAGAATATATGGTACATATACACAATGGAGTACTACTCAGCAGAGAAAAACAATGACATCATGAGGTTTGCAGGCAAATGGATGGATCTAGAAAAAATCATCCTGAGTGAGGTAACCCAGACTCAGAAGGACAAACATGGTATGTACTCACTCATAGGAGGATACTAGATGTAAAACAAAGATGACTAGCCTGCTACACAACTCCAGGGAGACTCCCTAGAAAACAGGACCCTAGGAAAGACACAGGGATCACCCAATGATAGAGAAATGGATGAGATCTACATGAACAACCTGAACGACAGTGGGAGTAATGAAGGGCAAGATTTGAGGGAAAGAAAGCTTAGGGGAGCAGGAGATCCCAGCTGGATCAAGAACAGAAAGGGAGAACAAGGAATAACAGACCATGATAAATGATGACCACATGAGAGCAGGAATAGGCAGAGTGCTGGAGAGGTCCCCAGAAATCCACAGTGATACATCCTCTGTAGACTGCTGGCCATGGTTGAGAGAAAGCCTGATCTGACCTAGTCTGGTGATCAGATGGCCAAACACCCTAACAGTGGAGCTGGAATTCTCATCCAATAACTGATGGAAGTGGATGCAGAGAGCCTCAGCCAGGCCCCAGGTGGACCTCCAGGTGTCCAACTGTCGAGAAAGAGGAGGGACTGTAAGAGCATGAATTGTTGAGACCCAGATTGGAAAAAGCACAGGGACAAATAACAGAATGAGTGGTAGCACATGAATTATGAACCAAAGGCTGTGGAGCTCCAGGTTGGATCAGGCCCTCTGGATAAGTGAGACAATTGAATAGCTTGAACTGCTTGGGAGGCATCCAGGCAGGACCTGTCCTTAGTGCATGAGCTGGCTGTTTGGAACCTGGGGCCTACACAGGGACACTTTGCTCAGCCTGGAAGGAGGGGACTGGACCTGCCTGTAGTGAATCCACCAGTTTTAAATGAATCCCAGGGGAGTCTTGGTCCTGGAGGAGATAGGAATGGAGGGGAGGGGATGGGGGGAAGGTGGGGGTTGGCGTGGGAGTGGGGAGGACAGGGGAACCCATGGCTGATGTGTAAAATTAAAACACAAATATTATATATATATAAAACTTTCTCTTATTTCACTTTTTCACCCTTTTGTTCTTTCCCTCCCTCACACCTGCAACAAATCTGTTTTCTGATTGGCTCTCTTCCACCTGCAATGAATCTACTTTCTTGTTTATCAATAGCTTTGCCTTCCATTCAGTACCAACAATTGGGTCTTTGGTGGGGCTACCCGCCTCTGAACATTCCCCTAGATGTGAGGCTCCATTTCTAGAACACAGTCCTCTCCTCCCCACTTGGCTTTTCTTGAAGTCCTGTTACTGTGTCTCTCTGGGGCTCTTAGCCCTCAGCCCCTATTCTTATGTGAGGGCTTACTGAACAGCTTGTGCCCAGTTAATCTGATCCTTCCTGGATCCCTGGGATGCCAGAACATTCAGGCCTTTGGATCATCTTTTCTCTACCTCATCCTTAGGAACTGTGTCATACACCCCCTTGCTCCCATTGGGATGTCTTTTGGAAACCCACTGACAATTCTTTGGACCAGAGTTGTGGAACTGAGAAAGAATTCTCCATTTTCTTCCCTTTTCTTTGCTCCAAGATCTGCTTGTGTCTGTCTGCTCTCCCTCTCTAAATGATCTGTTTGCTGCAAGTGAGAGTCGAAGATGGAGACACCAGCTTTGTCTTGCATAGCGCACAACTATGCTCCCTTTCTATTTACTCAACTCCTGTTTAATTCTGTAGGTATGTGCATGTAACTACTAATAGCAGCCATGCGGCTCTCCTCCATCTTGTCTGGTGATCTCATCATGATTTCTTGTGAGCTCCAAGAAGTTGACTTGAATTCATCTGAACAGCATCTTGCCAGGTCCACGTGTTGCTGTACAGTTCCACAGAGCCTAGACAGCAAAGTGAAATAGCCAGCTACCCTAGGACATGGCCAGCACCCTTGTTTTCTCAGGTCCCCCAAAGATGATTGACATCCCCCAGGCCAGCAGGAAGTAGTCTCATAAACAAGGCACCCTCATCCCTGCCTCACCTGCTACCCCTTTCTAACTCCTCACCTTTTTATAATAAACAAAAGGGAGGAACATCTAGCATTTAGCCATCTGTACTGGCATGCCGTTAGGGTCCTGACAGGATATACCTGAATTGCAGCCACTAGGAGTCCCTCCTGTGAGCATTTGCTACACTTCTTTATAAAAGTTGGGCCTTGCCCACCTCTTGTCTCTTTCTCTTTCCCTTCCTTGTCCCCAGGGACTAGTCCTTGCCCCCTTCTCTCTCCCCTTCCCCTCAATAAACCTCCTACATGGGCCCTGTTGTAAGGTGTGACTCCTTCCCGCCATTTTCAAAATACAACAATAACCACATGAAAGAGTCAATATTAGGCTGTTTTGAAATTTCCTCTGCCAATAAAACTAATCCAAAAGTCTTTAATTTAGCCTCTGGCAGACATTTCAGACAAGGGCAAAAAGCAGCCACATTCTTCACCAAAATATCAAAAGGGCAGTCTCTAGACCACATATAAATATTCTTCTCTGAAATCTTTTGAGCCAGGCCCCAGCAACTCAAATCACTCTTAGCACCACTGTCTTCCATGTTGCTACTAGGATGACCCATTAATCCCCACTTAAAGCATTCGACTGCTTTTCTAATCCAAAGTCCCAAGGTCCAAGCAAAAGCATGGTCAGGCCTATCATAGCAATACCCCAGTTCCTGGTACCAACTTCTGTCTTAGGATCTCTGTTGCTGTGAAGAGACACCATGACCATAGCAACTCTTATAAAGGAAAACATTTAATTGGTGCTGACTTACAGTTTCAGAGGTTCAGTCCATTATCATCATGGTATGTGTAAACAGATGTTTCCTGTCCCAACAGAAGACTGTGTAATGAAAATGTTATACATTCACACACAGAAAGTTTATTTTTAAACTGTGAAGAATAATAAAGTCATGGAAATGTCAGGTCAATGGAGGAGATTGGGGAACTTATGTTTAGTGAGGTAGTGAGGTAACCCAGGCAAGACAGACAAATGATGCCCATTCTCTCGCATATGTGCACCCTGGCTAGGGGCGTCAGTGTTGTTTATTTGACCCGGAGTTCCTGTGGAAACTAGGAAGGGGATCTTGGGGGGAAGTGTTCCTTTTAGGAGAGGCCCAGTAGAACACAGGCAAAAGGAAAGAAAGTAGGGAGGGCACTGGATGCTTAGCTTAGGAGGAGTGGCGGGGCGGGGCGGGGGAGGAGCTAAGGAGGGCTGACCAAAAGGAAGGCAGTAGGAAGACACCACATGGAAACTTATATTCTGTAAGCCCAAGACACCCTCTGCAAGACTAAATACCGCTGCTTCCGGAAGCAGTGAGAAAAAGGTCCCTGGGAGAGAGATTCCTTCTCAGAAGTTGTTGGTCAGAGAGGCCCCAGAGGCCCCCTAAGCAACTCAGGATTTTTGTCAGTCGTTTTAGACAGGTGCTGACCAAACCCCAGGTTTCGTTTGACATCTGTTTCTAAGGAACCTATTTGTCGTGTTCTTCATTTTTACTACTAGCTTTGGCAGAGGCTGACAGCTTCTTGATAAGGGTGCATTTTTATATTGTGTGCAAACACCTCCTGCTAATGCTGGGGTGGCAGATAGACTGCTGTGCTGCTGAGCACTTTAGTTTGAGTAAAGCACTTGCTGCATGGAAATTTCCAATTTGCTTCTTGAAAAGGGCAGGGAGGTTTCACTGTCCGAACAGCAGTTTAACATGGTATTCTACCTTTGGGTTTCAAATATAAGAGCTGTGATTATAATTTTAGCACCTCAGCATGAACTCATTTTCAGTTTCTCTTCAGCTTTTGCTCTGCCTTGTGCCTTGCTTTCATAAGCGTTCCTGTTTTCTTTCTTTCTTTTTTTTTTTTTTTTTTCAAGTTCCTCTTATGTTGCAGTCGTAGCCAGTCTATGGTCTGGATTCTGAGCAGCAATGGTTTTTCTAACTCATGGCTTCAGACAGCCTTGTTGCCATCTCCTCCTTCCCTCTGGATTAGAAACTTCCTGGCCAGGGGGTTACATTCAGCTTTGCTCCAGCTTAGCTGGAGATTTCCAAGCAGGCCATCCTTCTGAGCGTCGGCCTTCTTTCAGAGAAGGTGGCTTGGCTGTAAGCTTAGCTTTCATTTGTGCATTTACAGTGTTGGCTGTGCAGGAAGAGCACATCATCTCAGCAGGCAGTGTTGCTGCAACAGGAAGTTTCCACCACACCCCGGAAACAACGGCATCTCGTAAATACACCTCTCGCTCCTTCTGCTTCTCTCATCAGAGAGGAAAATATTTAGGATTCTCAAAATGGCGCTCCAGGCCCAGAGGTCAGGCCTACCTGGGTTACCCACAGCCCTGTAGCCCAGAAGTCCATCCCCGAACCCAGTGAAGCCTTGGGAGACTTTACTTTGTAGACATTTAAACAAGTCACAGGAGTGTAGCCCTTCTTGATATAAAACCCAAACATGTAAGATGAATACACTATATCAAGGTGCAATTACCGTGCTTTGATGGAGGTGAGGGGGTGCATGAAGAAATTGCATGCTCTTATCTTTAAATTGCCACTGCTCCCCTTAGTAACTTTTACTATATGAATGAAACCCTTTTCTCACCTTGACATCCCAAACTCTGCTCCTACTTGTTCTTTGCTGCCAGACAAACAAACATTCCAGTTGCAATTCAAATTGCTAAGCAAACTCAACTTGGCCTCTACTTTCCTTGTCTTGGATCTTAGTTCCCTGGTTGTGCAGCTGAGTTGTTTCAAGTCTTGTGCCAAGTGTTATCAGAAAGGTCATCCCTTTCCTTTTCTCACCTCACTGTGAAGTGTCAGTGTCTAAGCTGCAGCTAAAGTTTTGTGTTATATCAACAAAATTCCTCGTTACTGCTTCATTCAAGTGCAGGTAGTGGATATATTAACTAATAATATGTTTACTCTCCGCCTTACCTCATCATCAACATTAGCTACATCTGAGAAATTGTATCCCTCTATCCTGGTGATATATCTAAAACAATGCAAGTGCTGTATGTTTGTTGAGTGAATGAAAGACTGAGTGCATCCAGTGTAGCATGTATTTTAAAAGGTCTTATTAATAAAATCAAACCTGAGTCCAGTTATTGGAGTGAATGCTGGAAGATCAGAGAAGCAGAACAAGCCACAGTCACCTCACCTCGCCAATTCCTCACTGATCTCCTTTCCTCAAACTGGAAGCCTCTGAGTCCTCATCCGAATGGATCTCAGCTGAACTGCTGCTCAAAAGCCTAAAAGCTTAACAGGCCTCAACACCTTACATACCTTTCTGCTTCTTGCCATCACTTCCTGGGATTAAAAGCCTGTGTCACCATGCCTGGCTGTTTCCAGTATGGCTTTGAACTCACAGAGATCCAGACAAATCTCTGCCTTGGGAATGCTAAGATTGAAGGGTGTGTGTGTGTGTGTGTGTGTGTGTGTGTGTGTGTGTGTGTGTTTGCACTAAGATGCATGTGTCATGATCAAAGAATATCTTCTAAGACCTAATTCTCTCTTTTCATCATGTAGGTCGCAGGGGTCAAGCACAGGTCATCAGAATTGGCAGTAAGCTCTTTTACCTCCTGAGCCACCACACCAGCCCTGTATAACAAGATTTCTTCCCTGAATATCCAACAAGAACTATTTTTTATCAGAGTCGCAGTGACCTCCACCATCCCCTATCTGAAGGCAATTTGACCACTTCTATTTAATTCTTGAGCTTTAGCAGCATTTGACAATTTTTAAATCCCTCAAAGAAACATTTTAATTTGATTTTTTTAAGACACCAAACTCTTCAAGGACCTCCTCCTCTTCCTTAGACTGTTTTAGTCTTTTTGGCTGTGGCTGTTTTTTTCTTTTTCTTTCACCATCTTTCGATAGGGCACTGAGAGTTCTACCTTGACCTTTCTCTGTGTTCTAGGATCGCTTTAGGCTTTCACACCCAGTCTCACGCAAGTAAATGCTTAATGTTGCTGACTTCCAAATAGACACTGTTAGCTCAGCTCTTTCCCTTGTCTCTCACCTTCATATCCAGCTGCACATTGGATAAGCGCACTGTAAGCCTAGCCAGCTTCTCAGAGGTCAATGTCAGAGGTCAATAGCACTATGCTGCTCTTCTGAATCCATTCAGTCTTATCTATGTTTGATGTATTCTTTGCTGCTCAAGACAAAATGCTGTCTATTTCCAAACTCCTCCAGAACTGAACCATTGTCCTCTGCTGATGTCCAGCTTGGTCCACGACCCAGTCATCTCTGCTGTGGGTAATTTTGACAGCTTGGTCTGTCCTTCAGCATTCACTAGACTTGCAAGAACTCCATGCTGTTTCTCAGGAGTGCCAGCCAGAGTATTCCTCCCAGCCTGCGATATCTCTCTCTCACCACTAAGGACACACTGCTTTGTCAATTTCCTGTGTTCTCTGACATCTCTTATCCAGCTAATAATGTGATTCCTCACCACACCTTCCATTCTCTCTCCTTATTCAGATTTAATATCTAAAGTGTGTCCCAGAGATTTATTTCTTTTTAATCTAGAGTATAATATACCATTATTTTTTGTCTGTTTCAGTATAAATTCAGCAACTTAAAGAAAATAGGCTGGGAAGATCAACTCTAATGCCAGCAGATTCAGAATCTGATGAGGATTTTTTCACATGGATGCTGCTTTCTGATTATGACCTCATATGGTAGAAAAGGTGAGCTATTCTCGTAGGTCCAAAGAATAGGAGCTCTTATTCAAACCATAACCCCAAACTTAACTTCTAGGGGTTGGGGTTTCAACATGAGAAATTTGGAAAGACTCCAATTTCTTATCTACAACATCTATATATCCAGAGGCAAATCCTAAAGCTGTATGTATGGCATGTGGACAGTGCTCAATAAGCACTGTCCTCTAAGAAAGGTAACTGCTTCTCATCTCCCTCACATGGACTCTCAGTACTCCTCATCCCATCCAATAGTACACCTGTTGACCCTATTCTGTGTTCCTGGAGTGTTCAGCTGACAGCATCCATTTCAGAGGACCCACAGACTTTTCCCCAACCACCACTAACACAGGTACTACCTGAGACATAAAAGCCAGGATCAAGACCCATTGACATATGATGGGAGTGAAAATATTCTGTAGGAAGAATTTTCTAGACCATTATGGACACTACAGTCAGGGTGCTGGAGCAAACTGAGATACTGTGTGTATTTTAGTTTGTGCTTTTTTTTTTCTTTTGAGATTGCTTATTAGAATGGCTTGTTCATAGTGTCACCAATGTTGGTCATTTTCTCTTCCACACATTCACATCCAGACCTATAACACTTCAGTGGAAGCTGTGGTAACTAGTTTTATTGTGATTACTCTTGGTACTTCCCTTCATGCACTGGCTGGATGTTAGAGCATTTTCATGAATATTTCATCCAACTCCATTTTTTTTTAATCAAAATTAGCCTACCTAGAGGTTTTTTAAATTGGTTTATGTACATCTTTTGGAAATATATGCATTTTGAACCAGGCTTTTCTTTTTCTGTCATCTATGTCTGTTATATCTATAGTAGAAATGGTTAATTATTTTGTAGCCTATTTTGTAGGTAAATAATTCTTATAGCTACATATATTTGCTCTTTTCCATGGTAATGGAAAGATAGCCTTTATAAAAATAAAGCAGATTTATTCACTTCACTGTATCAGCATCAGGATTTAACCTCAAGTATAGGTTTAACTCATTAGGGGTGGGTTTATCTATAACACGAATCTTAAAAGGTCTTATAATAAAAAACCCAGAACCAGATATTGGGACGAAAGCTGAAAGATCAGAGAAGCAGAACAGCCAGCCACTAGCTTACCTCTACAAAATCCTCAGCCTCAAGAGAGCGAGTTCCTGTTTCCTCACACCTTAGATACCTTTCTGTGTCCTGCCATATTACTTCCTGGGATTAAAGGCATGTGTCACCACTGTCTGGTTCTGTTTCTCTCATGTAGCCCAGTGTGGCCTTGAACTCACAGAGATCCAGACAAATCTCTGCCTCCCAAGTGAGAAGATTAAAGGTATGTGCCACTACTGCCTCACCTCTATTTCTAATTTAGTGGCTAGCTCTGTCCTCTGATCCCCAGGTAAGCTTTATTGGGGTACACAACATATCACCACATCTATCACTACATGTAATCTAATGTAGGGTTAGACCCATGTACATCTGTAAGCAAGCCTCCAATTAAATTCTTCCTCTTATTAAGAGTTGCCTTGGTTATGATATCTCTTCACAGCAATCAAACAGTAACTAAGACAT
Organism: Onychomys torridus; assembly: GCF_903995425.1. Lineage (NCBI taxonomy): Eukaryota > Metazoa > Chordata > Mammalia > Rodentia > Cricetidae > Onychomys > Onychomys torridus. The sequence goes on from NC_050446.1 coordinate 21,390,820, forward strand.
CTACAATGCTTCAAGATATGAAGATTAGTTAAATCTATTTATTATTCTCCCTAAAGTAGAATTTTCATATCTGTGTGTTCCACTATATGAATAACTAACTGAATTTTAGGGAATGTAAATGGCTTGGACAAGGTTAAGCAGCACTATCAAAACTGGCCCCAGAATTCAGCTTTCCTCACTTCGTTTATCATTCTTCCTACTTTCTCTTTGATGCCAATAGCAAACGCTCCTCAAAGTCCCTTAGGACCCATGTGCCTAAGAAGGTCCATCCATGAAGGAGGTCTGACAGCGGATTGAATGGCATTATAAAGCTGTCCGTACTACTGTCCTCTATGAAGGTCTCATCCAATTAGTCTGCAGATAAGAGACTGCAATTTATTTTCTGACTTATTTGGAAGGCACAGGTTCCGTTTTGGGACTATCCTGCAAATCTCACAGAGCTAACCAAGCCTGGTAATCCAGGGTCTGATTTTCTGAATTCTGGAGCTTAATGTATATGCACATATTATAGCTGTTACTGAGACCTGGTACTGTATGCTCTGGTCCAGCTGAGGCACAGCAGCCTGCCCAAAGGACAGCTCTTGGACCATTTATTTTGTCTTTTCCTTTCTGTTAGACCAAAGTATTGCACAGCTTATGCAAATGCTCTTCAGCACATTTCAAACAGCTTAAGAAACAGAGAGAATATGCTAGGGTGGAACCTCATTCATGTGTAGTACTGAAGCAAGTCCCCTGCACTACATCCTCTCCTGGAGTGCCTATAGGATCTGGGCTGTGTGCTCTAAAGTTCTGATGCCATCTGCCCACAGCCTTATGCACTTGTTAACCCAAATGGGTTCCTGGATGTGTAGCCACCAGTGAGACAATCAAGCACCAGTACTAGGTCAGAGGTGACCTCTTGGCTTCCCAGTGGATATTCAGTGCCTTCTGTTAGCACGGACATGCCTAAATTAGCCCAGGAGAGACTGTTTTTAGGGCCTTACTAGAAGACAGAGAAAGAGGAAGTTTCCACTAGTCTTACAACCAGCTCTCTCCCTGACCCCACCCAACCCGGTAGCTAAAATTTTACTACATTTTCCCCTCCACATTAAACTTGTGTAGCCCATTCAAACATATAATACTGGAAAACTGACTATTATATTGGTAAATAACGATATTGTTAACTGACTATGCAAGGTTAGCTCTAAGTCAAATACTGTGTGGTTTGCTGCATGTACCCAGGAAGTGGGTTGTTTTTTAAGGTCTATGCTCACTCACCCTTTGCCCCCGCCTTTTTTTTTCTTCAGTGCTGAAATTAAGCAGCAGCTAGCACAGGCCTCCTCCTAGGACATGTGACTTCGCTCTTTCCCGTTTTGTTGAACAGTCATTAACAGGAGTTGATATCAGTTCTAATAGCAAGTCATCATGGAGAACAGGTATGTAATTTTAACTTCCTACTGTATATTAACAACTGGAAAGTATTGCTGTTTGGCATGTATAATCATTTCTAGCACATGTGCTGCTCTTACCTGTAGCTCAAACATCAGCTTGTTTCCTTTGGTGTAGAAAAATGGCTTTTCTTCTTCTTGCTGCTGTCTCTCATATTTGCAACTGAAAAATTCAAAAGTCTGTTATGGAAATATTATGCTAGTATCTTTGGTTCTGATTTTAGACTAAACTGTTAAAGACTGAGTATGGCAAAGTTTTAGCTTCAAAGTGCTTTTAAAAGTAACTCTGAGTAAAATGCGTACTTTTAAAAGTAACGGTGAGACCATGCACCTTTAACTGATAGCTACATAAAAATAAGCATGATTCAAAATTTAGTTAATAAGAGAAAAAGGCCACTGCAACAACAGAAAACAGCCTCCTAAATTTCCGTGCGAAAATACTCTAAGGCATTGAGTAAAGAGCCATGAGAAGGTTCTCACACAACCTGATTAAACAGCCACTATGAAGCAGGGAAGTTTAGCATATAAAAAGATAATTTCTGTCACAGCAATGGAGTATTTCCCCTAAATTTTATGTATCAGAATGGATAAAAATCAGGCTGGTTTTCTAAAGTAATAAACAGACCTTTATGTTCAAAATAAAAATTCACCTGATTTCACTGACAGTTATTTCTGGGAAGAGGGCTCACGTGAAGACATCTTTCATTGCTTAAGATAACTGTATTTTGAAATATTCTGTAATAATAAACCTTAGAGATGAAAAGGACTTGTTCACTGCAAACCAGCAAGAACTTTCCTTAGCCATTGACATGCTGATGTCTCTGTGCAGAAATCATCGAAATGTTGCTGATCTTAGAGACAAATACCTAAATAAATCTAATGAAAGAGTTTTGAGAAAATTTAATAAAAATGCAAGATGTGATCCCTTTGCCCCTAATATTATTTTATTGTGCTGTTGGATAAGGAAATGATACCCTACAATGCAGATATTTGGGTTTATTAAAAATGGTTGCAGGGTTGGTAAGTGCCAACAATTTTATTTTCTTTTATTGTGGTCTAGTGAAAGACACTTATAAATGTTTCTTTGTGTGTGTGTGTGTGTGTGTGTGTGTGTGTGTGTGTGTGTGTGTGTGACATGGTCAATTTTGTAGGAAATTGTTCAGCATGCTGACACACTCCTGGCACACTGCATTTTAAGCTCTCTTCAATTGTCCACACTGAAGCTAGCTACTTGATGACTATTAAAATGATTATGGAAAAACAGAGATTAGGATGTGGTATCCAATACTTTTTATTGTTAGCATGTCAGAAAATCTAGTAACATATACTTGCTTTGATATTCTGATTAGAATTTCAATTTGTTGTATTTCCTTACCATGGAAAGTAGTATTTAAATCTGTCTTCAATATTATGCTGCTGAAACCCTGTATTCTGAGAAGCTATATCTTTCAGATAATTTTGGTTGACATGTTATTGCTGATTTCATTGTATTATAAAAGAGCATCCTGTGAATAGAGGTGGTAGAATCCACACATTAGCAAGAATGAATGTTCAGATCAACATTTGAAGTAAGGAAAAGACCATAAAGGTTTAAAGCATTAATATGATTGGAAATCAAATTCTTTTTTTAAAAAAAAGTGTGTCTGCAGCTCCTGTTAGAATCAGGTATTTTACAGAGTACATATGAAAAGTTCAGACAGTTTGGGGGGGGGGGATGGATGTAAACAAAGCAGCAAGTAAAGACAGGTATATTGATGATTTCAACCCTGTTTTGCCAAACAGTGGTGCAGACTCTGGACTATTCAGACTAATTCTTAAAGGGCTTGATTACAGTTGAGCTGTTCCAGATCAGTCTGCTTTCATGCATGCTGAATAGTTAAGCAAGTTTTAGTGAACTAAAATAAGCAGAGAATTTCATTTTCAAAGTCACTGCACAGCAGACCTGATAAACAAACACTATGATTTTTTTTTCACTTGGGGCCATCATTCAGTCAAATTCAGAAAGGAGAAAATTTTTTCCTGCATGTCCTTGCCTCCTTTTGCTAATCTTCGACACTCTTCATGGGGTACCTTACACAGCCTCTCATTTGAAATCCTACAGTTTACTTATCCCATGATGCAGAACACAGGGACTTTAAGGCAAGCAGCCTTGTGCTTTACAAGGAAGGCTACATGATCTTAATGTTCTTGCCAGAGGTCTCCACTAGCAGACCTCTAATATGGTCTCTCAGATAACAGGATCCAAATGACCATTTATGCGTTAAAGATTCCAGGCTTGCTTAAAGAAAATGGTGTGCGGTAAATGGTTGTAAATAGTTCAAGGCAGTAGTCCAATCTGTAGTATTGAAAGACCAAAGTTCTAAGGGTGTCTAATAGGGAAGCACTTCAGCTATGTACTCATCTCTATAAACCATCTCTATAAAAGTACACTTCTTTTTCACACAAGTGAAAAACAACTGTGATGTATCTTCAGACAATTTTGATGTTTCAATACACAAAATATTCAACATGTGTAGATTTTTGTGAGTGAATGTGCATGATGTATGTGTGCATGTATGTGTGTTTGCAATGGTGTGTGTGTGTGTGTGTGTGTGTGTGTGTGTGTGTATGCTTGCTCACTCATGTTTGTGTTAGTGTATAGACCAAAAGTCAATGTCAAGTGTCTTCCCTTATTTGTTCTCAACGGTACTTTTTGAGACAGCATCTCAGTGACCATGTCATTCACCTAGTAAGCTAGACCAGATCCTCAGAGAGCTCCAGGTATCCTCCTGTTTCTGCCTTTCCAGTACTGGGATTACAAGCCCACGCCACAGTCCCTGACTTTTCATGTGGGATCTGGGGATCTGAACTCTGTTCTTCATGCTTCTGTAGTGAACATTTTACCTGCTTAACCATCTCCTCTCACCAGAGATGTAGTTTTTAAAAGTTTTTAATGTTCCAAATTAAAGTGGATATGGTATTTTTATAATATGAAACATGAGTTAGAATGACAAAGGTTAGAAATGAATTTATAGTTTTTATGACTCTTAACTTACAGCAAACAAAATCATTTTGCTGCTAATGATACAAACATAGCAGTGGTAGCCGTGATAATGCTTGATTCATGGCAGCTTCACAGAATACAAGGTCAGGAAGAGCTGGATCCAGCATCTCCTTTGAGACTCTCAGGATGGGGTCTTTATACCTTCTATAAGTAGTATGCAGAAGTTCTTATTGAGTTAACAGAGCTTCAGGCTATGTCTCATCCTTTCTGAAAACTTGGTGGCAAAAGAATGCTTTCCCATCACCACAGTAAGACCTAAGATGTGGGTCTAACTGGGTCAGATACAGGAGTCTTGAAATTTAGATACAGGATCAGGCCCATCTAATGAATCCATAACTGTAGCAAATGGGCTTTCTCTGACAGGAAGATTCTGCTGAATTGGGAAGGGGGGCACTTTCCCAGAAGAGTTATTGTGCTTCTTCAGACAAAACCACAGGACTCCTCTCCAGAGTTATGAATGGTTGTATTTGAAAGTATTGCTCCCACCTTCTCCAATCACGTAATTACACAGAAATACATTAAAGCAGGGTTAAGTAAGAATTTCCATGAAACTGAATTGAAAATATTTTCAACAGCTATTTATGCAAACATCCTTTGAGCAATCTAAAGTTTATAATCTAGGAAAAAGTTAACTTACTTTGAAAGACTTGTTTACTTCTATTTTATGTGTATAAGTATATAGGCTGCATATATGTCTCATATCATGTGAGAGTAGTACCACAGAGTCCAAAGAGGGTGTCAGATCCCCAGGAACTGGAATTATAGACAGTTGTGATCTGCCATATGGATCCTGGGAATAGAACCCAGGTCTTCTGCAAGAGCAGGCAGTGCTCCATAAAAAAAAAAAAAAAATACAAAAAAAGTTATCTTATTAAAATGCAAAGAAAGTATATTAATTACCACAAAACATATAAAGGATGTTCACTCTGGATTTAGAAACCCATTCAAAATTTTGCTGTTATTGCTGTTTGGCAGGCCACCAACTATAGAAACAGTGTACTTGGTGAATAGTACACCGTTTGATCTGTCGTGTAAGATAATTCAGAAAAATTGTGAGAAAGAGTTATGGTGGGTTTCAGAAACAAATTTATTCCAAAGAGCAGGAACGAATGTATCAAATTAGGAAAACATGGGCAAGGGCAGAGAATCTCAAAGCAGGAATGAAATATCCAGTCCAGGTCTGCTGAAAAGTAATGCAATTCGAGGTGAGGCCAGAAGAATGCTGGCGTCCTCGGGGCATGCACCTGCTGAGCAGGCTGCACCTTAGGGATCCAGATGTGTACAGCAGTTGTGAGTGGCATCGTCCATTCCTGAGATTGCGCACTGGCTTTGAATGGGTTTTGTACATGAGCATCAGTCTGCTTCTTCAATTTTCTTCACTGTTGAATGCAGTGGTCCTTGCAGACAGCCTGAACTCAGTGACAAGGTACAATCCTTCCAAACAGGCACTTACTTCCTTGCCCAGGCACCCAAGGCTCTTGCCCAGGCTGAACTTTAAAAGATTATTTTTTTCTTTTCCTGGAACTACTTAGGTGATTTGATGATTTGATTACACATAGAGGAGATTTTTGGGGACAATCCTTCTCACATTCATCTTTCTGTCTACCTTATTCACTTTGACTTCAACCAACCATTTTCATACTGATTTATACTCCTCGGGTTCTTCCTGTAAAAAGTATATATTTATGTATGTTCATATGTGTGCGCTTCCTTTAAGGCATAACTTTACACACTTCTCCAACTTTGATTTTTTACTTTAGCAGTGAATATTGGGAACATTTTCATGATAAAAATAAATTATATGATACTGTTTTTTAACAGTATTCCATGTGAATTTATTACATCGAATCAGGATTTTACTGTAAGAGTCATAGTGTTCATCATTTTAAATTTTCTGTGGGGCAATGAATTTCTGTGTAATTATTTTGAAAATATATGTACAGCGTGAATTCTTAGGAATACATCTGTCAGACAAATGAAGTCATTTTGGTAGTGGCGCTAAACTATGCTTCATATTCGTGTAACTCTTTGAGCCTCTGTCCACACTTGGTTAGAGCGAGAGTCGAAGCAGCATGCAGAATGCCTCTGGCTGCCTCAGCTTCTGCGCAATAGGAGGATGGCAGCCGACAGTGTGCCCCACCTTTGCCGGTGTCATAAGCTTACAACGCTGTATTCTGGCGCAGTTTCGTGTGCTCCTTCTGCTATTATGAATGAAGTTGAGTTTGCTTTAAAAAGTCATATCTGTTTCCACTGTTCAGGAGGGGGCTCATTCTTAGCCGTGTAATTAAAAAAAAAAAAAAAGTATCACTGACCTTCAGACCTTGGCTGAAGATCTTGAAGAAAGTAAGAAAGTAGGGATAGAGTAGCATCCATAGAATAAACCTTTCTAAAGATTGAATGGACACTAGCCAACTGGGGAGGGGAAGACTGCTGTGTGAATGCTCGAAGGAAAGAGAGGAAGAATGCAAATAAAACAATACATCCAGAAAGCCAACAGGTCTCGGAGGAGCCAGAGACAGATGGGTGTAATCACTAGCTCAAGTAGATAAATAACCTTCAACAGAAGGAAGCAGGCTTTAATGAGTCTGAATGTAGATGAATTGGATATAGATAAGATGAAATGAGGAGAGGAAGTTGAGGGAATTCATGCTTCCTAGGTTCTGTCTTCCCTGAAACAGTTGGAAGCTCATCTGATGACAGTGAGTACTTCCAGGTGCCAAAAAACAGATGGAACATTTTATTTAAAAACGGCCCTTGTCGATAACACAGTACAATGGTAGATTTTTAATTTTTTTTCTTAGACAGGATTTTAACCATGTAGACAAGGCAGGCCTCAAAGTCTTTGTGCAGCCCACACCAGAGTCTGACACCCTGTGTAGTCCAGGTTGTACTCAAACTTGTACCGGTCCTCCTCTATCACTCCCGTGTGGGCTGGGAGTGCACCATGTCCCACCGTCCCCAGAGTCTTTATCCCCTTCCTGTTGCTGTGATGTCATACTCTAGCAAAAGTAACTTAGAGGCAAAGAGTTTATTTCCGCTCATGGCTCCAGGTTACAGTCCATCATGGTAGGGGAAGTCACAGCGTCAGGGGCTTGAGACAGCCAGCAAGACTGCATCTGCAACAAAGAAGCAGAAAGCGTGAGTGAACGCATGCTTTCTAGTACTGGACACATTCCCCATATTATATCCTCTGCCCAAGAATATACCCCCACAACTAAGATGGGTTTTCCCACATCACTTTAAATATACTCAAGATAATCCCACATAAATGTAACAGGCTTTCTTTGGGGCCACTAATCAGCTCCCAAATTATGACATGAAGACTTATTATTAGTTATGAATGCTTGGCCTTATCTTATGCTTGTCCTACTAGCTCTTATAACTTAATTTAACCTGCTTCTTTTCATCTACGTTTTGAATCGAGGCTTTCTACCTTTCATTTTGTATGTCCCACTACATGCCTGGCTGGCTTATGGCTGCCTGGATGGTTTATGGCTGCCTGGCTGGCTGGCCCCAGGAGTCTCCCTTTCTTTCCCCCTTGTTCTCTTCTCCCTCTTCTCTTTTCGAGCCTAGAATCCTCCTCCTACTTATTCTCTCTGCCCACCAGCCCTACCTATCCCTCTGTTGCCCTAGCTATGGGCCGTTGAGCTTTTTATTAGACCAATCAGATGCCTTAGGTAGGCAAGGTACAGTAACACATCCTTACATAATTAAACAAATGTAGTGTAAACAAATGTAACACATCTTTACTTAGGAAACAAATGCAGCATAAACAAATGCAACACACCTTTACATAGATAAAGCAATATTCCACAACATAAACAAATGTTACACATCTGTACATGGTAAAAGTAAAATTCCACAAAACATAAACATGCCTAGAAGCCCATTCCCAAGGAGATTGTAGATTTTGTCAAGGCTAGTTATCACATTTTTAAATATTTTTTCTATTTTAATAGACAGTAGCACAATTGAATTAAAGTCTGTAAGTAATTTAAGCTCCAAAATCATATCCTGTAATGTGATGAAAATTATTGGGGAAACAAAAAAAAAATTAGGTATGTGTTCCAGTCAATGAAAACTTTAAGTAACATAGACATACAAACACAAGAATTCAAATATAAACCTATGTGCACAAACCTAATTTCTCATGCATGTTAAAGCACATACTACAGCTAGATCCCCAAAACGCTTTGCTTGGCACATACACTAGACATTGCACTTCCATTTTATCCAGACACTGAGGTGCACATAGTGCTGTTGTTGACCTTTTTCCCCAGACTGTCCCCTCATTTGACTTCTCAGTGTATCCTGGTCTGTTTTCACCCTACTAATTAATTGGTAGATGATCTTTCTTGGTGTCTTTTGTGTATTTTATGGCAGCATTTAGATCTCTAAAAGAGATCTAAATTGAAATAATCTGAGCTCAATCTTGGGATGCAATCTTAGGTTTGTCCTGGATGTTTATTTCTATGTAATCTTTAGTTCTATGACTTCAAATCCAATCTATGTGCTAATTAGATCTCAAGACCAAACCTTTGTTCACAGCATTAAAACTGTAAATGTAACTGACTACCCATCATCTGTCCTTGAATGTCTCTGACAAGTTGCAATAACTATATCAAAAGCAGTCCCTTTTTCTAGAAATGGAGCTCCATGGGTAAAATGCTTGCTAAACAAGTCTGAGGACTTGAGTTCCAACTGCTAGAACACACGTAAAGAACAGGATGCAGTAACACATGAGTCTGTAATCTCAGTGAGATAGAAATAGGAGAATCACCCAGAAGCCCAGTGGTCAGGTAGCCTGGAGTACAGAGTGAGGCTGAAGCAAAGAGAGACTCCACCTTAAAAGAAAACAAGGTAGAAGGTGAGAACCAACTTCTAAAAGTTGTCCTCTGAACTCTATACTCCTGCTGGAGAACATGTGTCCCCCATCTCTCTCTCTCTCTCTCTCTCTCTCTCTCTCTCTCTCTCTCTCTCTCTCTCTCTCTCACACACACACACACACACACACACACACACACACACACACACACCAGAGAGACAGAGTGGCAAAGAACTTTAAAATATAAAACCAAAGTAGTCACCTAAGCACTGCCACCTCTGATTAACCCATGTGCTTATCTTCTTCTGTCTTCCTGAATTATGACACCATCTTTTGGTCTTTCTGGGGCAATCTAGAATCATGCTTTCTTCCCCACCTTCTTCTTTCTCTTTCCTCTAAACACCTTCCACTCCCTGAACAGTAAGTAGATCCTGGGAAGTACAGACAAAGCTTCCCCCATACTGTTTATGTTTCAGTGATGCCTCTCATAAAACGTCCCTTCTTTCTCAGACTATTTTTTTTATTAGTATGTTTGTGGGTATAATGATTTTTCTCTACAAAATTCTGAGAAACATGATGCCATGAAGTTTTAAACAAAACTTCAGGGACCAGTTCACTGTTAGTTACTGTTGTATTATGGAAGAGACAGCATGGCAGAGACAACTTACAAAAGAAAGCATGGAATTGGGTGCTTGCTTAAAGATTCAGGGATTCAGAGGGCGGGTTCATGACCATCATGGCAGAGTACATGACAGCAGGCATGATTCTGGAAAAGTAGCTGAGAGCTTATATGTTTAGAAAACAACCATAAGGCAGAGAGAGAGAGAGAGAGAGAGAGAGAGAGAGAGAGAGAGAGAGAGAGAGAGAGAATTGGGAATGGGGAGGGTTTTTGAAACCTCAAAGCTCACCCCAAGAGACATAACTCATCTGACAAGGTCATACCTCCTAATCTTCCCCAAACAATTCCATCCTTTGCAAAGGTGTGGGGTGGTGGTGGAGGAATAGCAGGCAACAAGCATTCAAATATATGAAAAATGGGGCACCACCATAATCTCTAATCAAAAGTAATATGGAGCAATGTGGATTTGCCTTACTTAACTCACAGTCTCAATGTTGAAGAGTCCAGGAAATTCTACAACCTTTTGGTTGGATGTTTGGTCTAAATGTGAATTTTTTGCTACAGTGTATTATTAGCTATGTTTTGAGGAAATCATATCTTACATACATTGAAGATACTGGTGAAGAACAAATATATAGAAGAAAGAATATACTATAAACAAAAACACCATCTATTACATTTTAAAAGGCATTGTCATACAAATTGTTTATTGTTTACATGTAGGTATTTTACTTGTATCCATGTATTTGTATTCATAAAATATTTATTTGTTTCTTGGATTTTGGCTGATAGATTTATACTTTCTAGGAGTCATTTAGAGCAAATCAGAGGACAACTAAGGGTATTTTTTTTTGTCTTGAACTCAGCGCTTTTACCATTTCCATTTCTGTTACTGCAGAATTCTTAAGCTTTCCTCCCTGTTATTTCCAAGTAGCTAAAGTGACCGTTTGGGGACATGGACAGTTCAGTTCTGCCCTAAGCATTCCTACTATGCTCCAAACTAAACTCATCCTCTCCTGGTTTGCACTGCCTGCTGTGCCTCGAGACTCCGCTTTTGTTTCCCTGGACAGGCCGAAGTTGTTGTTGTTGTTGTTGTTGTTGTTGTTGTTTCAGCTAGTCAGTGTCTATTTTCAAGACACCTTGCATGTCGTCTTACTCCCAACCACTTAGAACCTGTAAGAGTAGCTGTGTATAATAATCAATGAACAACTATTCTCTTAGCAAAAGAATGTTACAGAAATTGACCATGGTCTATAAAAATAGGGAAAGACTTTTGAACACTTGAGACTTTTCCTGAGTCTAAAAATTAGAAAAATGTAGAAGTTAACTTATGAATACATCACAGATAAATATCACTGCACCTACTCCGATGGTTATTGGTACTTCAGCTGCTGTGTCAGGCAGTAGCAATTGGATTATCACTTGAATCTGTGACTCTCTTTGCCTTGTCTTTACTCTTATCTAAAGACAAATGTAGCATGATTTCTGTTCTAGTTGAATTCTAAGTATTATTATAAATTTGTGAAACTCATCATGACTAATTTCTTGCAATTAGTTTCAATTCCACCATACAGCAATGTGTGGGAGTACAGTTCGGCAGTACAGGAAAGGCAGAAGATGGGCTAATTCCTCTTTTGTTTGTTTTGATTGGCAGAAAACTTTTACTCCAGAAAGCTCAAAACAGGCTATCTCCAGAAATATAATTTTGTTTTCAAGAGTTGCTATTTTTTGATAAAAGTGGTAGCCAGTCACTGATCCTTGGAATTGAAATTAGGAAGAATGAAGGAGGACTAAGGCATGGAAGAGAGGAAAGAGTTCCTTTTTACCTACTTTTATTTAAATCCAGTGTTTGTGCAGGTATTCAAGTAAATCACCTGCGACAGGTATGCTGAGGCTACAGAAATGTATCTGAGGGGGAAAGGGGGTGGTAAGGAAATTGTGAGGTACAATATCTCAATTATTGGCAAGAAAATGTATTTTGTTTTATTTCAGTTCTTCCCTGGGTAAAAGACCTCAGTATTCCATTATGGAGTTTAGGTGCGTATTCCAGTCCCTACTGTGAAACAGCATATCCAGGACATCGATGAGGGCACTATGTTTAACTAGGGAACCCAAGTGCTGGGATAACATGGGAGGCAGCTGGGCTTCTGTCCTTGGAGAGCCACAAGATCCTGTGGTTGCTTGGCAATAGGTTCTAGATTAGCCATCTGGCTTTAGGAAAGGGAATTAGCAATGGGGTGGGTAGGTACTGATGGGGCCATCTTAATAAGAAAACTGGAGATGAGTCTGTAATGGCAGATGTGCAGAGAGTACAAATAATGGCATAGACGGGGAGAAAGCAAGATGAAGCAATTATTCTGGCTTTCCCTCACTGTGTCACACAATCCTGAGTCCGTTTGGCTCTTGTAAGTGTGAAGCAGAAATGAAACACGAGAATCCAATGACACTCCATACTGATTGGGAATCACAACCATTTTAAGCATGAGAGCAAATCTGAGCTCAGACATTCCCCATGGTCCTGGTAGAATTGGTGGCATGGAATTGAAGGCAACAAGCATCTGTAAAGATGAAGGAATAGCAGCTTTGACCACACTGTCTGCCTAAGGAGCCTACAGTTAATTGGGCAGATTAGACACTGCTTCAATAAAGAATAGGAAGCAAGTCAGGATATAAATATCGGTCAAAGTATAATAGGAACAGTAAAAGAGGCCAGAACAAGAGAGAAAGGAGAAGTCACTTTGTGCCAAGAGCACAGCATACTATCTTAACATACATGGGAGGAGGTAAGGACATGTCAAGTAATGTCTGAAGAAAGTTTTTCTGAAGCTGTGGTGCAAACACCATCTCCCAGTTCCACTCCCCATTTCTAACTTACCTGCCTGAATTCACGAAGAGTAAAATATAGAAACTTGTGTGAGCTTAAGATGCAGCTGGAACTCTGTTCCATGCACTCAGCAGAGGAGGGATGCTTCTATGCATATTGATGCCAGGTGTCACCATCAAAAATATCTCCAGACCAGTCAGAACATTCAAACTAGAAGAGTCATTCAGAGAGAAATGGAACACAGGGACATGTGTCTTCTCTAAGGGAAAAAAAGGGGTTCTCATCCAGTGGACTGCTATCAGTCAGTCTGGATCACTTTGTCAAAGCTAATGATTTTTCAAGTGAAGATATGTAACATTTTTTTCTATTTCTTTTTTTAAAATAAACATCAGCTCTCATTTTCAATTGGAAATTGATTCAAAACATTTTAAAACATTGTTCAGGTCCAACACCATATGTCTGTGGGCTGAATCTGGTTGGCTGTCTGGCTGCCTTTCCACCTCTTATTGGATTTATAGCTGTTCCTAAGAATGCAGGAGCGGGTGTCACAGAGCGAACAAGAGCCACCAACTCACTTTTATACAGTTAAGACATCTTGAAAGTCCTTTGGGATTTGTTAGAACATTGAATTGTCTTATAAGAAACCATCTATTTATATAGATAGCTTTTCATTTAAGTTTGTTTTGTCTGTCTAGATTTCATGACTGGGTTCATTTTCTTCACTAGAAAGAATAAATTTTCTTCTGCTGCCAATTCTCTCCAAAACATTTTAAAATCATCAAAATATACTCCAAAAGTTTAACTTAACTGAGTAATAAAGAATATATTACTTTTTCAACAGGTGTGTTTAATCGTATGTTATAGACTGTCTTATTATAGTGTGTCACCTGACATCTATATGTGTGTAGATGTACTATTCTATGGGATATGAAAGATTTTCATATCTCACGGGAGAGGAGTAACAGTGACAACATCTAAACATGTATCCACATGTGTGTGGCCACACTGGTGCTCATGTACACACACACACATGCCTACATGCATACATGCACACGAATTTCACAGTACACAAAGTAGGCAATATAATCAGGGTGTGGATGCGTGACCCTTTTCTTAACGCTCTGTGTCTCAGAAGGATCATGGTGAAGGAGATAAGCAAGTAAAGCCACACAGAAGATAAAGAAAATCCTAACATTTTAAATAAAACAATCCTCAGTTCAGTATATTTTAGCTTATTTTAATTTTGAGATTATAATTACAACATATTTTCCTTTCCCTTCCTCCTTCCAAAATCTCCTCCTGGCTCTCCTGAGAATTCATAGCCTCTTTTTTCAAAAATTGTTATTGCTCACATATATTTATATACACATATATACCTAAATATAGGTTTTCAGTCCATATAATATCACTTGTATGTTCATTTTAAAACTTGAAGTATTATGCATTCTCTAAGTTAGGATGGAAATTTGGCTGAACTAATGAAAATTATAATAATGTTGAATGAACTGGACCCTGTTGCCTGTATTTCCTAGCTAAGGGGGCCTCTGGGAACTTTGATTTAGGGATCCAGCTATCCCAAAGTTTCATGAGTTAAGGTAACCAGCAAAACAACAGAAGAGACTAAAGACACTAAATGCATGAGGACCCTTCAGTTACTCAGTCAGATGGAGCTGAAAAAATCCTAAGATGTGCAATGAACATGGGATAGTGGGGGATTTTCAAAGTTGGAGGATGAAATATTCAATTAAAAAATTTAGATTTAAGTACAGAAGACTGGCCAATAATTTTTCCTCATTTTACTGTCCTTGGCTTCTACAAAGAACTTTTACATGATCCATTCTTCCAACTTTCTTCTACTCTTTAACAAGGAGAGTTCTGTTGCAAGTGTCCAACTTGTTATTTGATTCACACTTACCAAGTCCATGATATAAGCCAACAAACCAAAGGTAGCAAAGAACAAAGAACAGAATGTGGTACAGCAGGCTTGGAATCTGTGGCCGGCTGTGCCTGTGTATATCTCTTATGTGAAAGGACAAACGTTCAGCAGTATTTGTGCTGGATATTTGTTAGTATCAAACTCCTGTATTGATGCACTGTTTTCATTCATCTGCGTCCATGTACCTCCCCACCAGCTACTCATATAGCTTTCCCTTTTCCCAGTACGGTGCTCCATCACCTGCATGCTCTAAAGTGAACTTCCATCCCCATAAAATAACTACAGTTACAACAAAAGAAAGATGAATCTAATAATGATATAGCAATAATTTTAGAATAATATTAATATAAAAATGACTCTTGCCAGGCGTTGGTGGCACACGCCTTTAATCTCAGCACTGGGGAAGCAGAGCCAGGCCTATCTCTGTAAGTTCAAGGCCAGCCTGGGCTACCAAGTGAGTTCCATGAAAAGCGTAAAGCCTGTCTCGAAAAACCCTCTTACAACCTTTATAAAGGAGGCTGGAGATGGTTCAGCAGTCAAGAGCATGTGTATGTTGGGCGGCTCCCAACTACCCATAACTCTACCTCCAGGAGACCCCACCCCTTATTCAGGACTATGCCTGTGCTGGACTCATGCATATAATATGCACATATAGAGAATGAAAATTAAAATAAAATAAAATATGTAAACCTCCTTCTAAAATAGCTTAAAACTAGGAAAATCTGAGACCCTGAGGGATGATGGGCTAATGTGGTTTATTTCTTTTCTTTCTTCCTGTCTTTTTTCTTCCTTCCTTTCTTTCTTTCTTTCTTTTCTTTTCTTTTTCTTTTTTCTTTTTATGGTTTTTGAGACAGGGTTTCTCTGTGTAGCCCTGGCCATCCTTTAACTCACTCTCTAGACCAGGCTGGCCTTGAACTCTGAGATTCACCTGCCTCTGCCTCCAGAGCACTGGGATTAAAGGCGAGTACCATCACCACCTGGGGTAAGCATGATTTTTGACCCTCCCTCAACCTTACTGATTTGGAATATCTGTGGAAGATATGATTAAGTTTGCTTGCTTAATTATCTATAAACAAATCACTGATGATTTTTGTTTTTATTTTTTTATAACATTGTTTTATAACACTTGACCCCACCCTTCTCTGTTCTAGTCCAGCACTCATTTTCAATTGTAGCAGAGTTGATTTTTTATTCTAACTCTTAGGATAAATGTTAACTAAGTGCTGGTAACTACTCATTCCAGAGGGATGGGATTCTGTGGTTGTAAAAACAACTGGTCTTGGGTATTGGACTGGGCCTGCAATGTATACATCGAGCTAATTCATCACCTTAGTTCCCAGTCCAGGCTCCATCAGGCCACTTTTTCTTCACCAGGCATTGCATTGTTTCTGACTACAGCTTCTTCTACTGGTAACCTGGTCATTTGTTGCCTTATCCACTTACTAGGGCTGAAGTCCTGCTCCAACACTGCCAGTCTGAGACGTCTGCCAATAATGAATCACCTACTTGATAGCTTCTACACTGTCCCTCATTGGCTGTTTCTGCTCCCTGTTAGATAATTCTATCTGACTTGTTTTTCCAGTTGACACTGTTTACCCCGACTATGACCAGATACTTACATCCTTTTTTTTTTTCTTTTTTCTTTTTGTATAGTGTTGGTACTTTACAGTTATACACCTCTATCACCACCTGTGCCTAACAGAGCTCTTCAGAAACTGTCACTTTAGATGGTTTATTAGTTTATGGTCCCTTTTCACTTTGTGAACATTAGAGATGATACTCAATTCAAAATGACAAATATACACATGCATGAGTTTTCCATAGGGCAAGAATTTTATTCCATCTCCCACCACACACAAAATTATTCCAAGATAAATCATAGTTTTAAAAATAAAACTTAACCAACTAATAATTTAAGGTAAAATATTTCATAAAAACAAGTACGTGTGTAACCTAGAATTACTCAGGGTATATTTAAGAAAAAAAAGTGATAATTAAAAGAGGAAAGGAGCCCGGAGAAATGGTTCTACAGCTTTGCATCTCCCTGCTCTTATAGTGGACAAGTTTTGGCTTCTGGCATGCATATGGCAGCTCATATCTGTAACTCCAGTTCCAGGGGATCTGACACCTTCTTATAGCCTCCATGGGCACCAGGCACAGACATAGTACACATAAATATGCACAAGTATTCATTCATCCACAAAAAATAAAAATTTTAAACAGGGAAGGAAGGGTAAGAAGGGAAGGAAGAGTATACTAGAAAAATTTTAAATTAAAGGATCCTACTAATAAAATTATAACATTAAAAGAATGAAAAGGCTACAATATACAATAGAAAATGGTTTGTATCAAGGTTGGTAAAGAATTACTGCCAAGCATTGGATGAAAGAAGATAACACAATTGAAAAATCATAAGAAAAATGGGAAAGACAGAATTATAGTTGCCTTTAGTGAGGTGAGGTGCAACTGTAACAGACAGAAGTATGAATCTCAAGTGCCCTAGTGTGGTGTTTATCTGTGATTATTCAAAAGTGTCCAGCTTCTAACAGCTAATTGAGCTCTGGACACAAACACAGGTGTGATCACACATGCAAAAATGCCTTCATTTAACATGTTTCATGCTCATGAAGAAGAGACACCTACTTTTTAAAGGAATATATATTAAAGGAACACCTCTGATAAACTTTTGATGATACAGTCATCATCCCTCACAATGGAATGTCACAATGCTGCTCCATCTCCAGAACAGTCCGCCCTGTTGGCTCTGAAATTCAATCCAATCAATCCAGACTTTAGAGACATCAGCATTATGGGAAGAATAATGAACACAATAACAAATTTTCTAGATGAAACTAATGCCAGCTGTATTGACATTACTGATCACTGTTAATTACTGATGAACACTAATTGTGCAATATGCAACTTTCCTATATTTTAACTCTGCCCAGGCAAAGACTGAGATAAAGTCTGGTAACTGTTACCAATTGCTAGATTTAACCAACTTGATAGAGAACTTTGCCACAGCATCAAAGTCGTTTTGTGTGTGTGTTGAGGGGGGGTTACCTTAGAAATCCTAGGAACTAGATACAAACACAGTCTTAAATGCAGTGCATAAAAACTTGGTACTCTTCCAGTAAAGATCGGAGCAGATGCTTGGCCCTGGCAATATCTAGACTCTGTTTCACCAGCGTTTTTGAATACTGTGGGTGCAGGGCAACTATGCTGGAATTTCTCTTAAGAGAAGCTTTATTATCAATCTCTTTAGTAAGTCCACAAGAGATTGAAAGTCCTTCACATTTCTTTCCGAGTTAGGTCAAAGCTAACAAGGAAACAGACTGAAGACTCCTTAGTTACACCCTGTGGAGTTTTTCTCTGTATCTGAGGGACTGGCATTCCAGAGAACGTCTTCCAGTCCTGAAAGGTAACCACATCAGCATTCACATTTTGGCCCTATGGATTTCCAATGCTTTGCAACCTGCCTGAGCATCAGAGGAAACCAGACATTTCACTAATCTCAATTTCTGTCTTCTTAGTTCAGTGAAATTGCACTTGTGACCTCTGTCACTAGGAACTTCGACTTTCTTGTTTCATCTTACCCTTTTCTGCATATGTTTGATGCCTTAGAAACATTAAACAAGTACTTGGATGTCCAAATTGTGCTTTCTAAAATCCTGGATCATTTCCCCTCATGTCACATAGTTCTCTTATCGTGACGGTAAGATTTATAAATACTTGAAGAAATATGTATTCAGATTTATGTTTCTCATTGTTGTTGTTGTTGTGGTGGTGGTTGGTGGTGGTGGTGGTGGTGGTGGTGTGTGTGTGTGTGTGTGTGTGTGTGTGTGTTGCCTAGGCATATATTATAGCACATGTGGTTGGTCAGAAGATAGCCTTCAGGACTCAGTTCTCAATCTCCCATGCTTCTGGGGAATCAAGGTTAGGTCATAGGCTTGTACAGCAAAGAGCTTGACTAACTGAACTGTCTCACTGGCCATACCATATCTTTTGTAAAAAAAATAAATAAATAATAACCTTAAACAAATAACCAAATGTCTCCAGGAACTATAAGATGAGTTCAAATTCCATGAAAGCAGTTGCACAGTTCTCCTAATTCGGCGCTGCCAGAATTTCTCTACTTAGCTTTTCTACGCAGCTAACCCTACACTGCCATTTGATGTGGATATACATGTCTTTCTTCTGTGAATGTAATATCTCACCCCATGGGGCTCAGATTTATCTCTTCTCCAGTGAAGTTGTGTTTATCCTAAACACCAGCCCTAATGACATACCTTGAAAATGTCCCTGGTTCCATTCTCCTTTACACCCTTATCAAACTCCATGATCATCAAGCATGCTATGCCTAACTTTACCGAAAGATTCTCCATAATTTCTGAAGAATGATTGGCACAAAACAAGCCCTTTCTTGGGGTGAATACCCACTATGCCTTGGACTAAAACTGTCTGCTTTGTTTCCATGAGAATGTTGCTAAAGTCCCTGGGAGATGGGGGTGCCAATAACCTACAGTTAACGGATGTCAGAAATGCCTATCATACAGATTTTGGATCTATTCTATTTTTAATGGATTATCTCCATTTAGAATGGCCACATGCAAAGATAATAATAGTAATATTACAATTTTTCTAAGCAGCTGACCTGTCAGCCATTTTCAGTAAGTGCAGCCCACCCCCAGATTCCCCAATATTGGTTAAATAAATGTAAAGTCTTATTATCACATCTCCCATATGTAACACCTGCCCTGTCAAAGAGAATGTTACCCAATGGGCTGGCTATGATCAAATTTCTTTACTGTGATCTTCCTTTCTCATTATATTTGACATTTTTGAAACTGGGTTTTATTGCATTCTCTCAGCTTATGGAAGTGGTCTGGGGAAATGAGACTTATAGAGATGTAGAAGCCACTGGGAAAAAAGAAAAGGAAAGGAAGCGAGAAGGAAACAGAAATTAGAATGTTATTTTGGCAAATGGCTGCTGTGGTAGAAACAGCAAACAATTGCAATGCAAGTTAATTACTGACCTGTCAGGAAAGCATGACGTGAAGGTTGTGCCACGTATTACCGGAGCTACCACAGCCACAAGTCATTTCCACAGGGGAGCAAGCAGACTTTGTTGTAGCACAGATCAACATAAGATCTTTCCAGGGGATTGAAATGGATTTCTCTGAGAAATACTACTTGTCTGTGGAGTAGCCATGAGCTCTTAGCAGACCCAGAAAGTCAGTCTGTGCCACACATGCAGAGAAAGAAATAGGATCTGACTGCAGAGGGGCTTTCTGCATTTGGGGGGCAGAAGAGACCTGGCTTTTGTGGGTAGGGGTGACCACGTAGCTCATTTGCTACACAAGGAAAATCTAGGCTGGCTCTCATAAAATGTGAATTCTCTGAGGGTGCATGTGATATCTGCCTCTGAAATAGTTGTCCTCAAAAAGCTCCCAGTGGTAGCCAGTGTCATATGAAAAAGTTCATATTTGTGTATGTGAGTGAGTACATATATAAACTGCCTGAAGTAATCTTGTTCTCAAGGGAGATGTTCACTTTTTTGCAATAAGAAGGAAACATAAGGGTTATTCTGAAATGGAATGAAAATATGGTGTTCCGTACATTTTTGGAAATCTATATGAATCTCTAGGAATACTTTAATTCTGGCCACATAAATATAAAAAGCCTCACTTCTTTGTGCCTCTGACTTGCTGTGAAATACTCAAAGTGCACTAGCACTCATCACAAACATTGCTAGGAACACATATTAAAAAAAAAAAAAAAAAACTTAGCCAGATGTTTTCCTTTTCCTGACAGTGTGTTGGTAAGTTACACACACTAGTATTAACTACTTTCCTCAACAAACATCGGTTCTATCACTCTTGTTTGTCCCAAACCCATAGGAATGCATATTAATTCATTGGGAGAGTTTATGATATGTATCTAATGTGGCTGCACTGTAGTCATTTTAATTTCCCTCATCTCTGACATATTTAGTTGGGAATTGTTGTTCTCTTAGTTTCCCAGACTTTGTACTCTACAATGGCATCAAGTATGTTTAGGGATACAGGGTCCTGGGCTGCCTGGGAGGACTTTGTACTGCATATGGCAACTTGGAGGAGAAAGGCCATGTGTTCAAGCCCAATTCCACGGAGGCCCACAACATGGAGACTTCATCATAGGGCCTCTTTACTTTTCCATAGCTCAAAGATATTGTAATGTGTTCTTGCTTTCAATACTGCTGTTGTGAAAGATAGGTCAAAACTCTACTTTCAGACTCAAAAGGGCATGCTGCTGAGCTTCCACATAATTAACAGTGCAAAAAATAATTGGCAGAACAGCTATGAAATTTGTGATTACATATCATGTTCACTCCTCTTTGGGCTTTTGCAGGTTGAAAGGTGAAATAGAGCCCAGAACACCATAGAATCAAGTCTCATGAGCTGAGCCAACATTTCTGTGGCTCTGATGAAGTGTGTTCTCATCACACTTCCTGTTTTTAAAGCAGGATTGAAAGTGGAACTTCAGCCATACCACAAGATATTCTTGCTTTCTTAGTACATACAAATCAAAAGTCTAGAGGAATAGTAAAGCCAGGCTTAAATAATTTATATTTAAATTTCTAAATTGGGAATTTGGGATTAGTGGGAGAGATTTTTAAAATCAGTGGGTATCTCAGACACATGCAAAATTGTCTTGTTCTTCACTGTCTTTGTTAGTCATTCACCATTATTGATTGCCACCTGCAGAAAGCATCAAAGTCCTATGTAATAAAAATGATGATTTAAATGAATGACACTGACTAGGATAAACAAGGGGCAACCTGAGCAGGAATGAAGATTTAATATAACCAGAATTACTATACCTATTATTAGCAATATGCCTGAGGTAACTAAGTCATCCAGAGAAGAAACAAGCAGCACGAACATTATAAAATCTAGACAAATGAAGATTTGTGGGGTCCAGACATGGGTAGAACAGTGGAATAGCTCTCAAAATAACTGTCAGTAATTTTGGAATAATGTAGAGACACAGAGCTCTTCTGTCCTTTTGAAGATACCCTGAAATGCACACAGTGCTTGGGTGAGCCCAGCTACTTCCAGATACTGAGTCAAGTTATCAGGAACTCTCAAGTGTGAGTCAAGATTGAGCAGGTTTTGTGATATAGCTTGGTATCAAGAAATGTATTTCATGAAGACTGGGGCATCACTTCAATACACCTAGGAGGCATTTTTCAGGATGAATCACTTATGTGCAATCCTGATGGCATCTCCATGGAGCTTACTTAAAGCCATATGCAATATGGTCTGGTATTCATTCTAGATTTTTGGAAGTTGCTCACAATGCTCTTCTTGTTTACTTAGGTAATATTATATCCTTCCGAGGTCTTTGATGTAGTTGGAGACTAGATAGTTATAATTATGATTTTCCCTGGTTATGATAAGAGATAAATTAGATATGAAAATTTAGACTCACAAATATAGGATATATAGAATATTTTCTTTAATTTTGCTGAATATAATATAGCTGTAGTTCTTGCTTGATGACTGTTCTATAATATGTAATTTTACCATGTTAAAGTTAAAAACCTTCCTTTTTGATTAGAAAGAAAAGGGGAAATGATGTGGGATAATGCTTTTGTTTAATGGTTTAATAAAACACTGATTGGCCAGTAGCCAGGCATTAAGTATAGGTGGGATAAACAGACAAGGAGAATTCTGGGAAGAGGAAGACTGAATGAGGAGATGCCAAGCCTGTCATCCAGGGAGCAGCATGTAATTGCACACAGGTAAAGCTACAGAACATGTGGAGACATAGATGAACAGAAATGGGCTGAGTTTAAGTGTAAGAGCTAGGCAATAGTTAGTCTGAGCTAATGGTCAAGAAGTTTTAATTAAAATAAGCCTCTGTGTGTTTACTTGGGTCTGAGCGACTGCAGACCCTGTGGGACACAGGAAAACTTTCAGCTACAGTCTGGTAAACATTCTTCTACCTGATTCAAAGATGCATACTGCCAGAGGAATTTCTATTTTGACATTCAGGCAAATGCTTCTTTGAAAATTAGGGAGACAGCTGGCTAATCTTTCATAACATCATGTTTGTTGGCATAATTGGAATAATTTTATATAAGTAATTCACTGAGAAAAATGAAGGATACAGGTCAGGAAGAATAGAAATGAAAACTGCATAAATCCAGCTTCTGTAGATTACAGGATGCCTAAGTCAGTGACAAAAAAGGGACCTTAACAGGCAATTTATAGAGTAATAGTAGGGTGTGGGGTAGAGGGATAGAGTGCTGGAAGATAAGGGGAAACAAGAAACTGTAGGGAGTAAAGAGAGGTCTTTATGTATGATTCAAATATAGCTTGCAAAATATTATGTAGAAACAGTTCTACTTGGAATCAGTGGTTCCTGTCATAGTGAATGAGTCAGTCTTCTTTGCAAATACATTGCCCACCACTACAGCTTGTGTTCTAATTCATTATGATCACTCTGCTTCCCTCCACCCCTTCCTTATGCACCTCCTGCTGTCAATGGGGAGATTCTGCTTTCCTCTCAATCCATCGATAGAAGACATTTGTATATGATGCCAAGATGTCTCCTCTCTCAGACTCTTTTCTGGAGGGTTTACAATACCAGCCGGTATGGCTTTGGCAAGTGCTCTCAACTGATGCATAGATCAGAAGACAGGCAAGCAACACTAACAATCTCACCTCCAGAAGTCAAACGCCCCTTTCTTTATGACATTCATTGTGGTTTCCCTTCACTTTATTCTCTTCCCTCTCACATTATTCCCCCTTCATGAAAGAATTGGTAGCTAGTTTACACTATCTTAAATGTTAGCAAGGCTGTGCACTCTAAGCCCTTACCTGACCTAGCCAGGCATTCTCTGACCTTCTTCTCTTGCAGAATTGCTCTCTCCATCTCCTAGCTCTTCATCAGTCTGATAACACTGATCTTCTCCCAAGCTGGGTACAATCTCAGTGTAGCAGATTAGAGAATTTAATGACTGAGGTGTTTCTCTATCATCCTCAGAAAACTGTAAGGCATTTGATATAAGAACACAATCTCTGATGTCTAAGATGCTGCCCACCTTCTGGAAGAATCTCAGTAAATCTTGAAGGAATAATGTTTTTCAGCTGATAGGAATCTTTTTTTTTTTTTTTCTGTGTGTGATGGATGTGTGTTCTTGTGGGTATGTGCAGGTGTACATGTAGGTGTTCATGAATGTGTTTGTGTGTGAGAGTATATGAGAGAAAGACAGAGAGAGGCAAAGAGACAGAGAGACAGAGACAGAGAGACAGAGACAGAGGATGCCTTGCAATCCTCTCCTCCATCACACTCCACTTGACCATTTGAAACAGAAGCTGATACTCAAACTCACTAATTCAGCTAGTTTGACTTTTAAGGAACTCCAGGAATCTGTGTGTATCTACCTCCCAACTCCCCATGATGCCCAACTTTTAGATTTTCACATGGGCAATGAGGATTTGAATTATACTTGTATGGCAGGCTCTTTACCAATGGTATCATCTCCCCTGTCTGGAAAAACAGGTTTTGATGCATTGTTTATTGTTGTTGTTTTTTGAGACAGGGTTTCTCTTTGTGGCCCTGGTTGTCCTGGAACTAGCTCTATAGACCTCAAACTCATAGAGATCTACCTGCCTCTGCCTCCTGGGGTGCTGGGATTACAGGAATGTGCCACCACTGCCTGACTACAGCATTTTAAAAACCCTCTTCAGAATACTATATTGTTCCACAAAATTAGAAACTCACAAATAAAAAATAAATAAATAAATAAAAAAGATCAATTATAAAGTAGTTTCGCTGATTAATTTCTTTGTTTCTGAGATAAAATATTGACCACAACTTGAGGAAGAATGGGTTTAATCGACTTGCAGTTTATATATAGTCTATTATCCAGGGAAGCTAGGAGAGGAACTCAGGCAGGGAGGCAAGAAAAGAAGCAAAGACTAAGGAGAAACACTGCTTACTGGCCTCCTCTCCATTGCTCGCTCAGGTGGATTTCTTACACACCCTGGACCACATGCCTAGG
This sequence comes from Onychomys torridus, assembly GCF_903995425.1. NCBI lineage: Eukaryota > Metazoa > Chordata > Mammalia > Rodentia > Cricetidae > Onychomys > Onychomys torridus. Next base: position 21,415,548 of record NC_050446.1, read on the forward strand.
TGTGGTACCAACCATGGTGAATGGAGCCCTCCCTCATCAATCATTAATGAGGAAAATCTCCCCAGACTTTCCTAAAGGTGGATCTGAAGGAGCAGCTCCTCAGCTGAGGTTTGCTCTTCTCAGGTGACTCTAGTGTGTGTCGAGTTGATGAAAACTAACCTGCACAGTGTTACAAAGTGAGTAACACAGCAAAAGAAAATCCAGTAGCAGTTCCTGAGTTTCTGTGGTTTTAATTACCTATAGCCAATCATATTCTGAAAGTATTACATGGAAATTTGCCTAAATTTAAACAAATCTTAAGTTCGAAGCTGTGTGCTGCTCTGAGATCATAGTGAAATTGAATGTTGTCTGCTCTGACACTCAAGAATGTGAGCCATTCCTGTGTATAGTGTGTTCATTGTATATGATACTCACTTATTAATGGCTTGGTAACTCTCTCAGTAATTAGATCCAGCATTCAACATCTTATACTTGATTTTTTAAAATTCTTATACAGTGCCCAATTTATGTCACAGTCCTACCTTCTTCACATACTGTATGACATCACTTGGGCATATGTCTTCTCCCCTTGTCACTAGAAGATGCATGAGGATAGCACAATTTTAAGAGAAAGAAACCACATTTGCATAACTTCCATTCCAACACAGTGTTATAATTGTGATCGCTTAGTGTGCATGACTCATAAAATAACCTATATCGCTAATATATACACATAGAGGAAAGCATAGCAAGCATGATTTCCATCATGGTCCAGTTTCAGGAACCTACCAGGACACATGGCACATCACCCTTGTAGACAGGGAGGCTTACAATACAAGGATAGCTGAGGAAAGACAAGAAACATGGTGTAGTAAGAAATGAACAACGTAAGGCCAGATGAAAGAGGAAGCAGCAGTTAGGGGAGAGAAAAGAGCAAAAGTCAAGAGCAACGGGCAGGAAGAGTCAAACAGCTGAGGGAAAGCTCTGAAATAGGGAGATTGTTCCTAAGCAAATAACTGGGAGGTCAGAACAGAAGTTTTCTAAGTAACCCTGTCTTTTGACAGTAGCACATTACTAGGCAATTTAGGGGTTGCTTTTAAAATGAGCATAAGAATTCACACAGCAGGGCTATGCAAATATAGTGGCTAGATAGTCTCAGTCAAAAGACAGAGGCTTCAGCATGAATGAGTCCCCCACTAATATGACAAACATCCCACCCTTAGACTTTGAATCTATTGAGTAATGTAGCATATCAAGCCTTGGATGTACTTGGAGAACTTCACTTCAAAATAAAAGACCTTTCTAGAGGAAAGTAAAATGTAATTATTTTAATATGAATTAAAATGTAATTAATTACCTCAATTTTTTTCTTCATACCCATTGAAAGAGCTTCTATATTCAATCTGATAAGTCTTACAACACATTCAGATAGGCATATTAAGAAAAAAAAACATAGCTAAGGAATCATTGAACAACTTTCCTCTAAACAACTTCGCATATTATGACTGAGGTATGATAGAGCATAATTATTTAGTGTGTACAATGTATTCATTTTATTACATGAACATGGGACCACCTCAACATTTAATAAGTAAGACAAATATCTCTATCACTCCCTTCTATTCAATAATAGCTAGGCTATTATTGCCCCCACTGTCTTCTTCCTCCTTAAGCAATTGCTCTTTGGGTTTCTGTCCCATGTTGGTTTGCACTTTTTTAGAACACTGTACTATTAAGATAGCAGAACAAATGTTCTTCTTTTCTTTTTAAGACAGGCTGGCCTAGAACTCATCACCCTTCTGCTTCAGCTTCCAAGTGCTGTAATTACACATGTGTGAGACCACAACCATTTACCATGCTTTAAAATGTTCCATTTTTCCTTTGGACTGGCTTCATTCAGTAGACCGAATGAGTTTTTGATTCTTCATCTTAGTGTCTGTGAATAGATGGTTTCATTTTTAAAATGTTGAACTATGTACATGCATATGTGTCAGTAGATGGGTGCACCACAAGTATAGATGCCCTTGGAGAACAAAGGCTTTGGACCCTGCTTAGAGCTGGAATTAAAGGCTGTTGTGAGCAGCCAGATATATGGTGTGAACAGGACTTGGGTCCTCTGTAACAGCAGTGTTTTAACCACTGAGTTCCCAACCCTTTGTTTTCATTGTATAGATGCACTAGAATTTGTTCCTCTGTACTGCTTTGGTTGAAATTATGTGCACATTTCATCTTCTTTGCCAGTGTTACTGGGAAAGTCCTTAGTCCCTTTGCATTTATCTCCTCTATAAATTGAATTGAATGTCTATTTCATAGGCATCTTAGAGAATCAGGAAATGAACTATTGTGAAGACTGACTACCATGTAGTTAATAAATCTGGACATATTTCTAAGTTGTTGTCATTTTCTTTTCTTATGTAGGTGCTTCGAGACAGGGTTTCTCTGTATAGCCCTGCCTGTCCTGAGACTTACTTTGTAGACCAGGCTGGATTTGAACTCAGGGATCTGCCTGCCTCTGCCTCCTGAGTGCTGGGAATAAAGGCATGCACCACCACTACACAACTAGTTGTCATAATTTTCTAATGGCCATGTATTATAAAATAACACTATTTTCATATTAAAATACTTTTTAAAAAAGATTTATTTATTATGTATACAGTATTCTGCCTCCATATGTCCCAGCAGGCCAGGAGAGGGCACTAGATCTCATTATGGGTAGTTGTGAGCCACCATGTGGTTGTCAGGAATTGAACTCAGGACCTCTGGAAGAGCAGTGAGTGCTCTTAACCGCTGAGCCATCTCTCCAGCCCTAAAATAATTCTTTACCTAGCACAGTGGTCCATATCTGTAATCCTAGCACTGAAGGTAAAGGGAGAACGGTTAGGAACTCAAAATCAAGGAAAGCCTGGGATGTACAAGACCTTGTCCCAAGCCAAAACACAAACAAACAGAAAGCCCCAATTTATTCTTTGCTGCATATTTCAGTGCCTGTTTTTCTTGATCTTTATAACAATTCTAATCCCATTTCAAACCTATGGATATCAATAGTCTCAATTCCTCTAATATAAGACTACTATTCCTTTAAGTTATATTACCTTTCTGGAATAGATGAGTCATTGCTTTGTCGAATGTTGTACCCAGGTGCCTAATGTTGACAGTACAATGGTCAGGCTAGGAAAAGGTCAGCAAGGTATACTGGGGAAGCTGTGTTTGTATCACAAAAGTTCCCTTAGATTTAGAGGGTGTATTCTCATGAGGGGCTCTGGCGGAACAGGTGAAGAGTGTTCTTTCTCAGGTGCTGCCCTGAGTCTGCTTTATTTCCCTCACAGTTGCTTGCGTAAAGTGTGCCTATGCTGGATTTGCCCAAGTTAGACTTTTTCTATTGAGTATATATCATGAATAAATAAAATGTATAGGAAAAAATAAGTAAATGCTGTTTTTCTTTTTCATTATATTCTTCTTAAATGTGATGTCCAACTAATGTAGCAAACAGTTTAGTAGGCAGGTGTCAATGAATACATGAATTTTAGTTTCTCCCTGTGGATATTGTGAGAGGAGCCTATTAGGTCTGCTTGTTTTTCTCTGACACTAATTCTATTTGATTCATATCATTCTCTCTCTCTCTCTCTCTCTCTCTCTCTCTCTCTCTCTCTCTCTCTGTCTCTCTCTGTGTGTGTACACACACACAGTGCTAATGGTACATACAAATGTGCATTCAAAACTGACAGTGATGTAAATAACAAAAAGCCTGTATCCGTAATAGTGAAGAGTTAGCACCATCATTTCCCTATACAGAAGACTGTATTACATAAACATTTATTTTTTTAAATATTTAATTTGGGAGGGTTAAAAAGATAGCTCAGCAGTAAAGAGCACTGGCTGTTCTTTCAGGTGATGGGGATTTGATTCCCAGCCCTTGGGCAGCAAGCTAGCAACCATCTTTAAGTCCAGTTCCTGGTGATCTGATACCCTCTTCTGGTCTCCGTGGGCACTGCATGAACATGTTGCACAGACAAAAGCATCCACACATATAAAACATAATGGAAAGAATTATTTAAAAAAAGATTTCATTTTTAGAAGGTGTGTGTGTAGGGAGGGGGCATATGAACGCAGTGCCCATGGAAGCCAGAAGAGAGTGTTAGATCCCATGGAGCTGGAATAACTGCCAAGGCTGTGAGCTGCCCAAAGTGGGTGCTGGAAACTGAGACAGTTCTTATGCAAGAACAGTAGGTAGTCTTAGTGGTCTTAGTCATCTCTCCCGACCCTATACAGAAGCTTCTAATAAAATTAGATGTTACACAGATAGGAACTGTGATGCTTACAAACATCTGTCATCTGTGGGGATGGATGACAGAGCTGCTAAAAACCAACTGGCAACTGTCTCATTTCCTACTGAATTTTAGTAACTTGATGATTAAGAGGATTGTCTACTCACTAATAGATTTTCACAAGAAGTGTATGTATCTATAGTAATATAATGTTTTATGTTTTACCAGGATAAGCTGTAGTGTGCAGACATCTACAAATTGTGATAACTCATTGGAAACACTGAATTCTGCACACCAAGCTACAGGAGCAGTGCAAATGAGAATCAAAAATGCCAACAGCCACCACGACAGGCTGAGCCAAACTAAATCCATGATCCTCACTGATGCTGCGAAGGTCACTGAACCTGTAAGTCAAATACTCCAAACATGCCACTTTCTTTTAGCAGACAGATTTAAAAAACAAAAACAAAAGCAAAAAACCCAGCTAATTAGCTTTGTTTTGTTTGTTTACCTAACGTGCACCAGGAAACTGTTTTGTAATGGATTTTCTCTTGCCTACTTATAGTCATAATAATATCCCCAGTTACAAGAGCAGAGCTGGGCCTAATCCAGAGTGATAGAGGGGATGTGGAGCCAGGCTGAAGAGCACCTTTGACTCCTTTCAAGGGCTTCTGTTATCATGCTCCATTGTCATAAAAATAATGAGGTTATGCTAGCATGCAGCGCTTGTACTTCCAAATACAGTCCATCACTTTGAAAAGCCAGAGGCTAAAATTAGCTAAGAATGAACTGAGGGGGAAAAAAAATCAACAACTTAAAAAATGTGAAAAATCTCTTTCTTAAAATCTCCCCCTAATAGAGAAGAGTTGAAATTGTGGTTTGATTTACAGTAGGTTCCAAGCGGCTGCAATGGTGTGGCTATTTAAGGTTTGGAGAGGAAGCCATTTTGTTCGATAATGTGTCATTAGAAAGATTTGAAATCAAATAGTTAGAGATGAACTCAACTGCCAATTGTGTCCCTGGCCCTGCACGCATCCTGAGCCACTCTACCCACTGATTGCAATGAGTCTCCTCTGGTTAATTTTCTACCATAATGGTGGTAACTTGCAGCTGAGGCCATAGAACGTTACAAAGTAATTTATGCCATGTTAGCCACTCTTTTGGACCCCAGATCTATTTTGTTTGTCACAGTGAGAGGAAGAGTGAGAAATAAGTTAGCTGGGGACAGACCATGAGTCCCAGTCATCCTGCAGAAGCACGTGAGCTATTAATTGAGTATTCTGTTAATATCATAGGGGCCTATGAAATATTCAGCTCCCTAACTACGTTATTAAATGAAGTAAACTTACTGAGTAGAATGTTACCAATTATATTTATTTTCCATTTTTCTCTTGAATTTCAAGCACAAAATTAACTCACAGCAATCTCAGGGGTTTGAGAAATATAAGAATTTAATCATTTCTTCCTCAGGTGTTGTAGACAGACTTAATGTGAGAAAGCCAGTGCTGATACAGGGGGAGTGAGAAATCCATCCTTAGATAAGGTAACTGTGAGAAAAGCATTTTCCTTTATTGACTTTCTCATTTACAACAATTGTCTGCTGGAAGGCACAACACTGTTAGCTGCCTTCACTTTAAAAACAGCTAACTGTTTGTCAACTATGAACTTGAGACAGTGGTTAGAGTCAATTATTGGACTCTCTATACGTTCTATCCATAAGAACTGTACCTTTGAAAAAGTTTAAAAGTTAAGTATATTTAATGATGCCTAACATATTTTATTGGCTGTGTTTAACAAAAGGCACTATGCCGCAGTTGTTTTTGACAAGCATGAAAACATCACAGCATGAGACTGCAAAAGGAATTATGGAGAGAAATTACAAGTGATCCATCTCTCAATGAATTATCCACCTCAATAGCCCGCAGAACTCAGCTACCAATTAACACCTACTTTATTACATGTTGGGATGTACTTAATAACTTTCATGTGTTTATGCACTATTACCTTGACTGATGCCTCTTGTACAATTAGGCATAATTGGCATATCAATATGCAAAAGTTAAAAGGATTAACCCTCTTAAAACTAATGAGCATTTCTGTATCCAGCTGCTAAATGAGACAAAATTAGCATTTTTCACTTTTGGGCAGGATTTTATCATGCAGTTTCTCATTGTTGGTATTACCTTGTTACATAACTTTAGTTTGGGGGGTTGTATGCTGGACTGCTAGAGAAAAAGAGTTTTCCAAAGTTAAATTAGCTGTAATTATCCCAGCTTTTGTTTCCGCATTCTTAGTCTGAGCAATATGGATTCCTCGATAAGGAACAAAAATAAAAGTTACTTCTGGTTATGTGTACTCAGTGCATAATTATATAAAAGGGGTATTTTAGTGAGGATATGTCATTTCACGGAGAAAACTTGGCTCAGAGATCCTATATTGAAAGCTTGCCATGGCACTAATTTCTTTCTGTCTCAGTTCTTTTCATCTTTTTTTCCATGCACAATTTTCTGACTAGATACTGACAGAATGTAAAGTATTTTGGCATATTTATTCAAACAAGCCTGTTAAAGTTATCTGCATGGTTTTTCAGAAGTTGGGCGACAGTGTGAGGTCAAGGGGGAGAGTTCGCATTTGGAAAGGGGGTGAGATGTACCCTAAAAATTTGTATGCATATTTGCACAAAGCAGTTTGTTATAACAGAGACACATACATGGAAATCTCTACAAAAGAAACATTAGGTGCACAAAGGCCACACATATGCTGTGTGTCTTGTTTAATAAAAATGTCTTGTTTATAATATCTGTTTATTGGAAAGTCTCATTTGAAACTACTAAACTAACTGATAACATAAGCTGTCTGATATTCACAATGATTTCATTATTATTTTTAATATTTTAGGGTAAAATCAATAGAATTTTTCATTAATTCACAATTTCATTTGTTGAGTTACAGTATTTTTATATGACTGTGTACTTATAACATAGTATACAATATTTGTCAGTCATTTAAGATTCTGAAAATTGAAGTTTTTTTGAAATGCTAATGTAGTTCTTCAACCCAAGAAATATAAACAGAGGTGAATTTAGTTGGGAGTTTGAGAATTTTGATGACCGAAATGTTTCAGGGAAGCACTTCAGTCACACAGGTACTCCACATGACATTAGAATGATATTACTGTGTTTTTCTTTTTTCTTTAAACATCGAATAATTAATATCTAAATTTCAAGAAGTTGATTTGGTACTCAGGGAATGTTGGACAGGTGGGACTATTGGCTTTTGAAGGATGCAGTTTCTCCATTAAAGAAATCTAGAGCATTCCATTTGAGTGGGAAGGAAGCTCCTTGGTCTCTGCAGTGATCTGTTGTCCCATCCTGAGATGCACAGTGAGGCCTCTGAGAGGAGGATGGCTTGTTTTCCAGAACACACGAGTTGGAAAAGCAGCCAGCAAGGGCAAAAAATGGAGCAAGTACAGTTGCCTGTCAAAGGGCAGAAAGGCCCATGTGCAATCCAGCAAATAGCTAGTGCAAAAGGTTCAATGCACTTCGATGTCTGTTTATCATAGGGATGCTCTAGTCTACCAGACAGTTCAAAATAGATATTAATGAACAGTTTAACAGTCCAAACCAGGAAGCTGCAAACACAGGATCTGCAGGCTGGAGCCATTTCAGCATTTAATGCTGGTGTCTTCTGCAGTGACAAGCATGAATATTCACCATTTCCATCCTGCAAACCCACAGAAGGGCATTACTACATTCATGGCCATCATGAACAGAGAAATATGTTTTCACGGGTGTTTAGATGAGGACTTAGGTCGAGCCATCCCTAAGTGTTAACATACAAGATTCCTCTTACCCCTGTTAACACACTGCTCCTGTTCTCTCTCTCTTTTTCATTTCAATGTATTATCAGAAAAAAGAGGAAACAATTTTCTTTTGTTTCTTACTTCTGTCATTATAGGATACTTGCCAAAGTTGTGGCTAGCCAAAAAGGCAGACATAAAAATCACTACTAAAAATATAAGCCTTCTGTTTAGCAGACTTTTTGAGAAATATTATGAGATTGTAGGGCATGTCCATATTTACTTCAAATCAAGCTTATAGTTAGGTTTGAGGCTTTGTTTGGATAAATTGTCCTGAAGTGGATCCTGATATTTAATTAAAATGACACTAAATCACATTGAATTGATAAGACTTGGCATCTCAAACAAAGGTAATTGCCCGTATTGGTTTTGTGCAAAAATAGCGCTGCTTGGAAAATGTGCAGGCAACACAGACTGTCAACTCCATTTATAGATCAATATGTGAAAACCATTGATCAGGCAGGCATGTGTAACAGTAACACTTTGCATTTATTTGTTGTTTTTATACCACATTAAGGCTTACAGGATTATAGACTTCCTAAATATTTTGACTTCCTCATAAATATATGATCTGTTGCATGTTAATTAAATGAGAGTCTGCAGCCATTTCTAAAATTGTTTTTAGTTTGATGGTTTCCTTTTATTGCCATGGATCGTATGATCTGAAAATGGATTAGTTTTCTTTTGCATAAAGATTATTAAAGCTTATTTTAATGTGTCCTATTTAATGTAAGATGTGACTGTTGTTTTGCTTTGGAAAACATAGACACAGACAGTTATTTTCTCATAGTGAGTGGCTGATCTGTTTTTTTATTAACTGGGCATTCTCAGTGCACAGGGTAGAATTATTTCCTGACATATTCTGCACACCCCAAAGATAACAGGTATTCTTGATTTCCCTGATAGAATTTGTTTTCTTTCTTTTCTTTTTATCTAGCTCCATAACGCAGGCATCTGATCGAACATTACATAGAAAACAAACTGATCATTTCAATTAAATTTTAAACACACACCAATGCAATCTGAATTCTATCTTTCTGATTTGAAAACAAGCCTCATGAACTGCCCTTCTGTGCTGCATTCTGCAGCTGAATCTTCCTTATCTCATCAGTGTAAGGACAGTGTTTTGTTCCTAATCTTTATTGGACTATTGTAGATGACATTTGTAAGCCATTTTGGTTTATAAGGAAAAGCTGGAGGACAGTGGAGAGAGACTCTCCGCAGATCCAAAGCTCTGATACGACAACGCAATAATGTGTCTTCCACTGCAATTTTCTTTGCCACTGAGAGGTCAATTCTGTTGAAGAATCTTTTTGTACCCTCTGTAAATGTTAGGAGTGCTGCTTTCAAGACAGCATTCAGCTTTGTGCACAATATTAAAATGCTACAAGAAGCAAGACTTCAGACGCACAAAGATAAAAGAAAACGAAACAAGAACAATACACAGAAACTCCCAGGTTGCCTAAGGTAACCAGCCTCCAGCTGTTGGCAGTCATGCAGAGGAGCAGATGAAAAAGTTTGTTAGTTAGAATTTCCACTTTCCTACAATATGCCCCAGAGAAGATTCAAACCCTACCAGAGGTTTCTGTCTCTGTCTGTGCCACCCTGTGCCATTTCATGCTGGGGAATCTTTTAACTCTATTTACCAAGTACAAATTGGGGTTCCCAAAAGGTGGGGGAAGTGTATGATAAAATTATAGAGTCCATACTTCAAAGAACAAGCCAGGACTCTGGAGTTCCCACATGTGGCAAGCACCGTTTTCCGTTTTACTTGAGCACAGAGCTAAATTTGTTTATAATCTCCTACTGATGGAACATGGTGCAGAATGTACATGAGATACATTTTTTTAAAAGTTAGTCCTCTGATTACTAATTTGAATCCAAAACTCTAACCTTGTTAGCATCTGGACTTATTTCCATAATAACAACCCCTTCAGAACCTACAAAGTAATGAATAATTGACAACAAATGAAATGTTTTGATAGTTGTCGGCACAAAGCATGTTTAATGTTTTGTGTTGCTTCCTAGCTAATTATGTAGATGACACATTTGTCAGACCTTGACTGCCATTAGAAACGTGTTTCCAGAGGGGAGAAAAACAGGCTATTCATAGAGTAATTAACTAGAATGCTCAATGACCTGTGAGAGATTCAAATCGCTGCCAGTTCAGACATTGTTTTGTTACAGAGCAGAGGGGTAATTAAAATTCCAAATTACAGTCCTATGATGGAGCATTTGTTTGTTGACAGTATACTCTTACTCTAGTTTGTTAATTCTTTTTTAAATTGCTTCTAATCCATTTTATAGCTTTAGTAGTTCCGTCTTTGAATTTACTGACAACTAATATTATGGTAAATTGTACTTCAATGGAGGACTGCCGGCTTCAGTTTCCTGGGAGCACAAGGTGGGTGGGACAGAGACGTTCCCTC